>NW_010327200.1:1737-2116 GCF_000700745.2 Antrostomus carolinensis | reverse complement strand
GGGGCAGAACCACAGCCCCTGTCCCACACAGAGGAGACACCCCAAACCCCCAGGACCCCCCCACCCAAACCCACCCACCACTCACCTTCTTCCGCATGTAGAGGAAGAGCCCCACCGCCAGGAAAATGAGCCCCAGCACGAAGCCCCCCACCCCCGTCAGCATCTTGCTCCTGGCGCCGTCCGACTGCAGCTCTGCGGGGACCGGAGCAGGGGGTCAGGGCTGGGGGCGGACACACACACACCAGCCCCCTCCCCACATGCACCAGGGGTTTGGGACCCCACCCCAGGGTGCCTTACCCCAGCGCTGGGTGACAGGGTGCTGCAGGCTGACGTGTTCCACCTGGCAGGTGTAGGTGTCCCCGCGCTGCGGGGGGGGTTC
>NW_010327200.1:1015-1713 GCF_000700745.2 Antrostomus carolinensis | reverse complement strand
GCTGCGGGGTGGTTTCCAGCATCACCAGCACCTGGTAGGTCCAGTCTCCATTCTGGATCACGTCCGTTGACACCACGCGCTCCGTCTCCTCCTGCCCGTTCTTGAACCACTTCACCTCGATCTCCGCGGGGTAAAACCCCGTCACGTAGCAAACCAGCCTGTCGGTCTGGGGCAGGGAGCTCGACTGCATGGGGGAGACCTTCACCTTGGGTTGAACTGGGAGAGAGTGAGAGAGAGCTGGGAAGAGCTGGGAGAGCACCAGGGACACCCTGCACATCTGTCCCTGTGGTCCCCAGGCAGGACGTGCGCAGGGAGAGTGTGAGGGGCTCGTGTCCTCATGGAGCGTGCGGAGCAGGGCATGGACACTGTCCCCTCATGTGAGCCCGGGGACCTGGCTGGGGCTCGTCCCCTGGGGAATGTGCTGCCACACACTCACCTCTCCTCTCTATGGTGAAAGGGGTCCCCACCCCATAGTTGTGCCGGCAGTACGTGTCCACCTCAGCCCGTCTCTGCTCCAGTAAGTCTGGCTGGCTGTTCCAGTACTTGGCTTGGGGCTCACCCAGGGGGGTGTCAGCCACATAGTCCCCCACATCGCTGTCGTAGTGCACGATCTGCTCCCGGTTGTAGATGCTCCTCGTCACAAACCTCACCCGCTCGGTGCCGTTGAGGAACTGACACTCAGCCTGAAACAACTGCTG
>NW_010327200.1:0-1004 GCF_000700745.2 Antrostomus carolinensis | reverse complement strand
CAGGGCGGGGGGCTTCCGGGCCCCCTGCCGTGACTCTCTGTCCCCACTGCCAGCGGGTACTCACTCCAGTGCCCAAAAAGCTGGGGAGGTGGGGAAGATGCCATGGGACCCCCCTCCTTCCCCATCATCCCACCCCCCCTTTGCCATTTATCTCCCTGTCCCACTCATCTTCCATAATTTCCCCCAACATCCAGCTCCACCCCAACCACTCTTTAGGGTCTGGTCCCCACCCCAACACCACCAACACCATCCCCACCAACACCATCCCCATGTCACAGGTCTGAACTCACATGAGGTCTCCTCGCCATGAGCTGGGTGGGCTCCCAGCACCACCAGTGCCACCAGCACAGCCCCAGTTCCCAGGACACGACCCGTCCCCATCGCTGCTCACAGCTGAGGCTGGAAAGGTGCTGGGACCCCCTGAGCGAGCTGGGGTGTCACCCCGGTCCTGCCCAGTGTTGGAATGGGAGTCCCAGTGAGGACCAGTGAGCAGCGAGGCTGGGCAGCATCACCCATCACCAGGCAGAGCCGAGCGCTGCTGGGCTCCCTCTGACACTTGTCCCCTGGCTGCAGCCTGGCCCCGGGACAGGGAGCAGGATCTGACCCATGTCCTCGGGGATGGGAGAGAGACCCCAGTGCTCCCAGAGACCGGACCCCTCAGAGGAGCCTGGTCTGGGGCCCCACAGGCCGTGTCCTGGTAGTGGGACCCTGTCTGGGTGTCCGTCCGTCTGTCTGCTCCGCAGGGTGCTCTGCGCTGCTGCTCTGCCTGGGAACAGCTGAGTCAGCGCCAGGGCTCCCGGCTATTGGCCGAGGACCCGGGGGGGCCCTTGTTCCCCAGGCACAGGGCCCCCAGCACACAGGTCCCCGTCCCAAGAGCTACACAGCTCCCCGCCCAAGCCTGCCCCTTCCCTGCTCCTGCTCTGGCTGCCCAGTGCCAGGAGAGGCCATGGCCGGAGGACGGGGCGTCCCGCTGGCGCTGCTGGCAGTGCTGACCCTGCAGGGTG
>NW_010327199.1:7942-21536 GCF_000700745.2 Antrostomus carolinensis | reverse complement strand
GAAAAGTCCTTCCCCAGCTTTCTTGTAGTTCTCTGCAGCTTGGACATACACTACAGTCTTGATCTGGTTGGCCTAGTTTTGTGATATCTGATGCCACGTTTTGGGGAGAATGATCTGTTTCCTTACCTTATTCCGTTTGTACAGGGTGTGCAGATGCAGGACAGTTCGAAGCTCGTTCCTGTTATTGATGCTGAGTGCAGATCGTGGAAGCTCTCGGTCCATGGTAGTGATGGTTTTCTTCAAACCCTGAGAAGGAAAAGTGTCAGACTTCAGAGTACTTGGGACAGTAGAATTTACCAGATTTTATTCTTGACTTTGTTGGATGTAATATGAAACTTCTGGATACACTAAAATGGCAGTAATTAGTAACAAGTTTAGAACCTGTACTTTACTGGTACAATCTTGCATTACTGCGAGATCTGCAGTGCACAGATGTGAAAATAATTAAGGTGAGGTGGAAATTACCAAACATAGGAAAGAAAAAAAAAAAAAAAGAAAATGAAGATGTCCATGCAGATGATGTCACCTGCTAAACAGCCTCATAAGACTGGTTTGTATGAAGGCCCCTGGTAATACCTGGGCTTCTGGTTCAAATAATTCCAGAAATATTGAGTTTGCTTTTTCCATCAAGGTGTGATACAGCTTTTCATAAATGTGATTCTGATTTGGGTAACAACACAATCTGAACATCAGATGTACTCTAGCTCTCAATGGGTTCAGAACAGGTTTCAGAATCTTTATCATGAGCTGAAATTATGTCACATCTCCATGGCATCAGCTGGCTTGGGGTCTTCAAACTTCTTCAACTTCTTTGAACCTGCAGTCAGCATATATGGGCTCTTCAGAGACAAAATGTATGAGCATCTCACTTTCTGGAGGGAGAGTGTGAAATGTCAGTCAGACCCCAAACTAATCCAAGTGGTACAAGAGCAGACCACCATTTTGAGAGAGAAAGTTCCAGTTTCTTCTCTGAAGGGCTGTTGTTACAAGAAAGGAATTATTTTTCTGCAGATGGATTATCTGGCTCAGATTTAAGGAAATACAAGTTGTGGCAAATAAAGGATGGTTCTAAAAATTAGTTTTGATGTGTATTAAAAATTTGGGAGAAGCTGGGGAACACTTGTGCAGAAGAATAAAGGATTATCAGTGTCCCTTGGCTTTGACCCAGACTATGTAGTGTGAAATAAATGCAGCAATTCAAGTATAAGTTACAATTGCAAATTGTATGGTTTGTTTTACCAGTAGGGCATTCTCTTTTATGCTTTTAATCAGTTTTCCAATTACACATATCTTAACTCAGAAATGTAAATATCTTTCATTTGGAAGAATCTTTGCAATCAGTTGAACAGACTTGAACCTCTCATACTTCTGGCAGCCAGTGGCAAAAAATGAATCCTGCATCTGAAATTCTGCTGGCAGATGTTTTAGCTTTGTTTACAAACATTGAAAATGTGGATTGGGAGACTGGATGCAAAACAGACGAAGAAAATTGAGGGTTTTTTGTAGCACTTAAGACAGTGGCTGTTTAATTTCTGATACAAGCTCACTCATTCCTGACACTGGGGGACTGACTGGGCTGGACATCAGCAATGTTTCCTTAGGACTGAACATAAATACAAGGCGGTAGGTACTTCCACCTGGAAACATGAAGGTGCTTTTTCTGCTCAATCTCACACTTCCTGTACCTACCTATGTACAGAACAAAGTTGCTTTTACAACATAAAGTTTGTAAAAAGTACAACGGCCTTTTTCCTCCCCTTCTCCTTGTCCCCTTCCCCGTCCCCCCCATGTAAATCTGCTGTTTGCCAAGCTGCTACTGGAAACTGGGAAAAAAACCCTAAAACGTTAGTGGTTCCTCTAGCACCACTGCCTTTTGCCTTTTTTTGGTGTTTGTTTGGGTTTTTTAAATATGTGTCCCGGGAAGTTTTGTAAGCCTCTTGTAAACACAAGGACAACAGCAAAATCGGTAATTAATGAAAAACAAACAAACAAAACAAAACCAACTCTGAAACTGAGTTTCTGGAAAGAATCTTGGGTTTTGCAGGCGCGTGGGGGTAAGAATCCGGTTTTCTCAAACCAGGAGGAAGCTGCCTTCCATATTCCGCAATAAAAAGGTGTTGTGGGAAATGTAGTGCAGCTCCTCACCCAACAGGCTTGTTACAGCTCGGGTCTAACTGCTTTAATCCTGGAAGAATCCCCCCCTCCCAGCATTCCTCAATCTTTCAGCATTTTTTCATGTGTCATTCTCAGTTGTCCTAGCTGGAGAAAATCGAGACGAGTTACCTTTCTACTGAGAAATTCTCTCACCAGTGATGCAGCCACTTCTTCCACAAAGGAGTTGTCCATTTTTTTTTTTTTTTTTAGCCCAAAGTCTGTTTAAGGGGCGGATTCTTTAATTCATTTAACAAATCATTCAAATCCACCGACATTGCAGCTCCTCGGTGCGGCGTTTACCCGCTGCAGCCCTGAGGCAGCGGCGGGGCTGTGTGCGGTCCAGTTGCTTTGGAGACCGTGTCATCGGAAGCGGAGAGAACTCCTCCCCCTGGGAAGGAAGCCGGTGATGGACTTCAAACTGAAAGAGCTTCTGCTCTCTGCAGAAAGCATCTCGGTAATTGCTTTAAATAATAAAGTTTGAGAAAGGAATGTTTAAATCTGAGAAAAGGGACAGTTTTCTGATTTTTTTTTTTAATACATAGTTATTCACAACTTATTACTCCTGTGCTAATGCAACTTTTAACCATACATGTTTCTGCACTCTTGTATAAAACAAAACCACACAGCTGCTAAATTAACTGTAATATCTCATACTGATATCTCATTCATCAACTGAATCCTTCCTTTCACATTGCATCTACATCAGCCAGCAGTACAATATGCTGATGGGATGGATTGTGGTGAGTAACACTTTGGGTTTATCAGTCTGAGTTAGATCAGAGAGGTCACGTAGCAGGGTACCTTGTTCCAGGATGGGAATTCCACAACCTGGGCAACCTCTTCCAATATCTGACCACTCTTGGGTAGGTGTCTGTGTTTAGCCCATATTCAGGGATAAACTATAGCAATTGCTCTATCACCCGATGACCCCTCTTCCAGGTGAGAAGGGAAAATGGAGAAAGGAGGCCTGTGGGTTGAAATGAAAACAGATTTAATGAAACAGAACTATGCAAAGTTATACTTAGCCCAGTGAATATTATACTTGCCCAGTGAACATTTGGTGGCCACAATCAATGGAAAGGCAGTCCTCAGGAGCAGAATGATAAGCAAGCCCCTCCAGAGGCAGCAACCCTTGAAATGAGAAGAAAAAGAAACTCCCTCCATCCTCGGTAAACTTCTCCCTTTATAATGAGCATGATGATGATGGTATGGGATACACCTGTTAGCAGCTCTGATCAGCTGCCCTGGCTTTTTCCTCTCCTAGCTCAATCCCCTGGCTGACTCAAAACTGGTAATAACCTGCATGCCACGGCTGGCCTATGATTCTGTCCCAGCAAAACAAGAACCAAGGGTAAACTTATTTTCCTCAACTAGTTAAAATTTCCCTTGCTACAGCTTCTGACTGTTTCTTCCTATCCCTTTTGCTCTATCTTTTCTTTAACCCCCATTCAATTGTTGTATGTAGCATCTAGACCTTCACTTGGTCTTTTTCTCTTAAGGCTACGCAGACACTGTCCTCTCAGTAGCTCCTTGCATCTTGTGTTTCAACCCCTTAATTGCCTTACTGGTGCCTTGCTGTACTTCATCCACTTCATTCATCTCACTCTTAAACTGAGGGGGGAAGCAAAATGAAACATGTGATTCTACATGCGACCTCAGGTGTGCTTCACAGAGGGGCATTTGTGCTTTCACTAGTGTATTCCAGTGTGTGCTTAGGTGCCTCTGCTGCAGATGCATCCTACTGACTCATTTTCCGCTTGTCTACCTGTTCTCCAAGATCCTTTTCTACTTAGGCTGAATTTTTGAGTGGGTTTATTTCATTATTATTACAGGACTTTGCATTTGACCTTCATAGAATCATAGAATCATAGAATGGTTTGGATTGGAAGGGACCTTAAAGATCATCCAGTCCCAACCCCCCTGCCATCAGCAGGGACACCTTCCACTAGATCAGGTTGCTCAAAGCCTCATCCAACCTGGCCTTCAACACTTCCAGGGAGGGGGCATCAACAACTTCCTTGGGCAACCTGTTCCAGTGTCTGACCACCCTCACAGTCAAGAACTTCTTCCTGCTATCTAATCTAAACCTCCCCTCTTTCAGGGTAAACCCATTTCCCCTTGTCTTGTCATTAGTTGCCCTTATGAAAAGTCCCTCCCCAGCTTTCTTGTAGGCCCCCTTCAGGTACTGGGAGGCCGCTATAAGATCTCCCCGGAGCCTTCTCTTTTTCAGGCTGAACAGCCACAACTCTTTCAGCTTGTCTTCATAGGACCTTCACATCACCCACTGCTTTTTCCATAAACCTGAGTAGCAGATCAAACAGAGCACCCCTCTTCATCAACTTGTCTGTCTAGCCCAACATCAAAACATTATTGTCAACACACCTCAGAAGTCTCTTGTGTTGTTTGTGCCAGGCTCCATTTCTCTTCCATGAGATGTTGAGGTGCTTAAAATCCTTCATGGGAAGCAGGACTTGGTGATGGTGAAACTTCTTCCAGTTCTCTGAAGAAGTCATAATTTCTTCTTAGTGGCACAGACTGTGTCAGATCCCCACAGTAGTGGCTCTTTTGTTGACCTTCCTTTTGATCCTGACCCATAAGCTCTTGACAGGCCCATCATTTGTTGCATAGTAGATGTCTGCATTCAGGCTGCTGCTTTGCATGCAGCACAGTTCTGCTGTTCTCCACTCTCCTCTTCCTCCTTCTCTTTTCTTGAAATCTTCTATCCATCCATGAGCTGTTTTTAGCTACTTCCAGACCTGGTGATTTGCTTCCTTATGGGTTAGCTTTGTGTCCAGAGGTATCAAATGGTATACCTGCAAGAACAAGTAGATGGTTTTTGTATCATTTTACCTGTTAGAGCGTTGGCTGAAATCTCAGCCTTAAGTCTGCCACACATACGTGTCAGCTCTGTGACTGACAAAGGGTGGAATGGGTCTCACTCCCCCATAATGGAAGAAGGTTGATGGAGATAGGCAAGGGTGATGTGCTCATGAAGCTCAGAGAAAGTGCTCTTTGTTTTAGATAAACACTTATCAATAGTTGAGTGGGTCAGCTGTTGATGTGTAAATATTTCTCCCTGAGATCATTAAAAGACAGTGGATGTCTCCCTGAGTTAGCCAGACCAGCAGGTGGGAATGCATCCATGACTCAACCATGATTTTTTTACATAGAGTATAAAACCAAAACAACTAACAAAACCATTTTGAAGAGTGCAATGAGCTTGAGCTGGCTTCAACCCATGTATTTCTTCCCAGTTACCAGGGATGCCCAGCATCGTAACAATGAATATGTTATAGATACCGGTAATGGGGAACATACTGGTATTGGGATTGAACTGTGTATTGCAATTGCTGTATTTTGCTAAGTGTAACTTACATTTGTATTGTAATGTTACAGAATCACAGAATGTCAGGGATTGGAAGGGACCTCGAAAGATCATCTAGTCCAATCCCCCTGCCGGAGCAGGAACCTAAATGAGATCACACAGGAAGGCGTCCAGGCGGGTCTTGAATGTCTCCAGAGAAGGAGACTCCACACCCTCCCGGGGCAGCCTGTCCCAGGGCTCCGTCACCCTCACTGTAAAGAAGTTTTTTCTCAAATTTAAGCGGAACCTCCTGTGTTCCAGCTCACACCCATTGCTCCTTGTCCTACCATTGGGCATCACTGAGAAGAGCCTGGCTCCATCCTCCTGACATTTGCCCTTAACATATTTATAAACATTAATGAGGTCTCCCCTCAGTCTCCTCTTCTCCAAGCTAAAGAGCCCCAGCTCCCTCAGCCTTTCCTCATCAGGGAGATGCTCCAGTCCTTTAATCATCTTGGTGGCTCTGTGCTGGACTCTCTCAAGCAGTTCCCTGTTGGTATATTTTATATCGCTCTGCTAAATCAGAAATCCCATGTAACATCAAATATCTTCAAAGAAGTAAATTTTATATTTCACAGTATACCCCCCACATGTGGCATATCTAAAAGAAGCTGCTCAGAAGGTACTGAACTCTGACAGACTCTTGGAGAGCTTGAAGAAACAGCATTTTGCAAAATTTTTGTTTAGTTTCCCCATCTGTCTTTTGGGGACATCTGGGAGAAGATTGCCTTGCAGCGGATGTCAACTGTCACGTGCCTTCAGGATATCGGGGGAGGTAATTTGCCATCAATTCGGAAAATCAGACATGCAGCGAGCCTAACTGTTCCTCACTGGCGTCAGTACTGGCTCTCTGCCGTGCGTTAACTCACTGGCATTTCACGTGTTCCTAGAACATGCTGCAGCATGTGAAAGAATTCTTGCTGTGGTATATGTGCCTCTTGTCTCCTCTTTCATTCCAGGAAACTCTATTCCCAAATGAAAGTGGAACGTGATTTTAATAACAACAATTTCGCAGTAAAGGTGCTCTCCTGTGGGTCTAGATTAAAGACGGAGATCACACACCAAATAGCATCATGGGCAAAACAAATTCAACTTGTGGAAACTGAATTTCTTTTCAATTTAAAATATAGAATATAATGGTGAGAAACAAAATTGCAAACATGTTCCCCTCGCCGCTCCTTCTTCCCAGGCTCAACTTCTTTCCTTCATTCAATACCTGAAGGGAGCCTATAAGAAAAATGGGGGCAAACTTTTTCACACGACCTGTAGTGGTAGGACAAGGGATGATGGTTTTAAACTAAAAGAGGGGAGATTTAGACCAGATATAAGGAAGAATTTTTTTACAATGAGGGTGGTGAAACACTGGCCCAGGTTGCCCAGAGAGGTGGTAGAAGTGAAATACAAAGACATTGTAATAGAATACAGTGACAAAGCTCAGGTGTTGAGAGCTTTTACTTCTGATTATCTGTGGTGGTTTCACTGGGCGAGCACTGGGTTGCAACCAAAGAGCTGTTCACTCACTGCCAGCCCCACAGGGGAAGTCCTTCAACTTCCAGTGACAGAAATGCAAACGTTAGCAGTGTTTCTCTTGTAACAAATCCCAGCTGAAACCAAAATGCAACACTGTTCTAGCTACTAAAAAGAAACCCAGCTCTGTCCCAGCTAAAAACCAGGACAGTGTCTTTCAGTCTCTTACCCTTCATTTCTCTCAGGAAAGATGGATGCTGTTGTGCATTTACAAAAAGTACAGTACTGTTTACCTGTACCCAGATTTTGATACCTCTGTTTCCTTCCAAGAGAGGTGACAGCTCTTAGAAGTTCATTTTCCCAAGCTGATATGGAGGAGGAATGTCCTCTGGCGCCCATAGGTCAGTATTGCAGCACCGGGAAAAGCTCTTGTCGATGTAAAAGGAGGTTGATTATAACCTGGCAAAGAGATGATGTGAGCTGGTGATGCCAGGATTGATTTTCCCTGAAGTGCCTCTTAGGATACTCCTAATAATGAGTATTCCCTTGTGCTGTGATGCAGAGTCTTGCAGGAACACAGAAAGCAATCTCAGCTGGGATAAGAATGGAAAGGAATCGGGAAACTGCCTTTCAAAGCTGGGGCAGGTTTACTGTTAAGCTGTGCCAAAGAGTAGTGGGCTTCTGATACAGAGTTTCTGTAACGATCTTATAATACTGATTTTATGAGTTTTATCTTTATCACTGACTAATCTATGTGAAGTCTCTCATTCTTCATGTGTCCACTGCAGTGGTTATAGTAAACAGTGAACATTGCTTTACAGGCTGAGGAGTTAGAATCATAGAATGTTGTGAGTTGGAAGGGACTCACAAGGATCATCCAATCCAACTCCTGTCCCTGCACAGGGCAAGCCCAAGATTCAGACCGTGGGTCTGAGGGCCTTGGCCAAATGCTTCTGGAATCTTGTCAGGCTTGGTGCCATGAGCACCTCCCGGGGGAGCCTGTTCCAGTGCTCCACCACCCTCTGCCTCAAGAACCTTTTCCTCATGGCCAACCTCACCCTCCCCTGCCACATCTTCCTGCCATGTCTGGTGTTGGTCACCAGAGAGAAGAGATCAGCGCCTGCCCCTCCTCTTCCCCTTGTGAGGAAGTTCTAGACTGCAATGAGATCTCCTCTCAGTCTCCTCTTCTCACAGGTGCCCAGGTCCCTCTCTGCAGAGCTGCTCTCCAGCCTCTCTTTCCCCAGAAAACCCACGCCTCCATACAGAGACAAGTTGTTTAGCATGTGGGACAGTGTCTCACCCATATCCACGCGTATTAAGAAGTACTCAGAAGGCTCAGTTAGGTTTAAAGCATTTGCCACATTGGCATGTGGCAGATCTCCCAATATAGCCCAGCAGCCAAATGAGATGCCAGTGACATGCTCCACCTCCCTGCAGCCCAAGGCAAGCACGCCTAGGGTCATGGGGTCCCTGATGGGTTGCATGGGAAGGGGAATGTGCCATTTCTGTAGGAAATTCACGTAAGAAAATTCAATGTGAAATCCTACGGAAGGGGAATATTGTTTTACTACACAAAATCTTTCTTGCTTTACATATTTTTTCTGCTAGTAACCTTGTTACCCACATACTCATAAGCACCAAAACCTGTATGTTAAGGGATTTTGGCAGGATGACTTCTGTGCAACATGGAGGGACAAGGGACACTGACTGTCCAGCCCTCACTCTGTCTTTTGTGTTCCTCTTGATCAGCAGTGATAGGAGTTGGAGGGCACCTGCTAGGGGTGCTTATCTTGTGTTTAGCATGAGCACAGTTGGAAGAACATTTAATTAGAAGCCTCTGATGATGTTACACATTTTCCTAATGTCAGAGAGCGGCAAGAGCAAGTCTGCTCTGCAGAGGAAAGTGAGCTAGGTGTCAAGGGTTACCACATCACAGGCAAGGGATGGTGACATCACCAGCAAGGGTGCAGTTCCACATTGCCCAAGCAGGACAGATCTATCTGGAAAATGCACTGTTTATAGACAGCTAGTCCAGACATTGGCAAGTCCTATTCCCAATTGCTATATTAACAAAAAAGAATTACTTAAAAGCATTGGCTGGATTATTTTTACTGTTTTTCTCCAAACTTACTGCCAAGTCTGGAGTACAGTAGCCACAACCTTCTGGATCTCCATAACTACATGTTCTAAACATTGTACTTAGTAGTGATAATGCCAAGATGTTTTTCTGCAACAGCCAAGACAAGCTGAGTCATTCGTAGTGTTACCAGTGTAGTATCTTGTGTCACCAGTACTTGTGGTGTGCTCTTCAGTCCAGTTTGATCAGAAAGCAGAGTTTGGGGAGTTTAATCCAGAGATCAGAGTGCACTACATGGCCAGTGCTCCTCAAGTTTACAAAACAGTGTTGCAGGAGGAACAGTCTATAGTTGGGGTATTTTATTTAAGCTAGTTAGTTGGCCACCAGTATCTGACTTGATTTGGGCACTGAGGGGGGAAAAAAAAAAGGATAAAACAATTAAAGAAATACTTCTATCTTCCCCTTTCCCAGTCTCATATTCCCTTATTTTCACCAAATGATACAAGGGGTCCATAGAAATTCTTCTGATGAAGAGATGGGCAATGTGGGAGTTTGAGGCAATAAGCATAGTGGTTCCTGCTCCAGCATGGTGTCAGCCACAGCTACTGTCAGCTCAGTAGCGTACCTGACCTGGCATGGTGTATTCTTTCCCCTTAAGAGTTCCCTAAACAGCTCCAGATGTTTCATTAAATATATTTCAGCCCAAGTACTTCTGTTATTAGATTAAGTTTTGGCACACAGTGGGTTTTTTCACTGCTGTTTCATTTGTCTTAGGGCAGCCTGGAAGTGATTTTGCTTGAGACATGATGATTTGTCATGTCCTCCCCCACAGGTCACTATTGTAGCCCACTGCTTCTTACAGCCTTACAGCTTTCTGGTTTTAATTAGTCATCAAACTCACAAATATCACCAGCCCAGATTTCAGGATCCCAGTTGGTGACAGTCATGGTAGACACTTGGAGCTCACCAACTGTTCACAGAGCAGCTGGGGTAGCATGGTGCATAGTTTAATTTGGCTGGTTCAGCACCACTAACTACTGAATGTTTGTGATCTAGAAACATTCTTCTGGTTAGGGGCTAGGGGAAATAACTGTCAGAAATGTGAGTGACAGTTCCAACAATCCAATAAATGTCAGGTCTGGAAAGACTTCTTAAAATATTCTTTGAACATTGTGGTATCTGTAAATACCATTGTTTTCTAGAGCAGGTAATGCACAATGAGTACAATAGAGCTGGCTTTTACAAGGCACCTGGAGTTAGTTGCCATCTTTTTGGTACAGAATTTGGAATACAATAGAGTCTGATATCAATATAAAGTAATTAGAACAAGTTATGTGTTGCTTGTATAATTGCACACAATGATGTATGTGCTGCAGTTTGTTGACTCCCTTGTTCTCTGCTCTGTGCTGTGGAGAATGTAATTGCACTTAAGCCTGATGTTTTATATGCTGTTTAAAATGACCTTTTTGTCTAGTTAATGTTCCCGTGTTCTTTGCAAAAATGAAGAACATTTTGTTGTATGTTAAAGGAGAAAATGAAATGTATAAACATTTTCTAAATGCAAAATGCATAAGCTTTTTGTGAATAAAAAGCATTTTTGTAAATAAGAGAGTTAGAGAGTGACTAATTTGTACAGGAAAGGACTTGAGTGGTATTTGGGGTGCTAAGCAAGAAGCTGGTTGAGCTCTTTGTTGCCAAAGCATTTTTTAGGTCCACTGTTGTTTCTTTTTCTGTTGCCTGTCTTTTTAAAAACCCTTAGCTCAGTCAGAAGTGTGGGGAACAAATGAGTTAAAAGCATGAGAAAGAAAGAGATGACTCAGACCTCTGTATACACACATAGCTGCAGAATAGAGAGACGTTTACCCAGGACAGTAGTTAGAAATCAAGTTTAATGAGGAGACAACAGACTGTGCTGACCAGGTGCAGAAGGACAAGCGTACTGACCAGCCTTGGCTAGTGCACATCCAGCCCCTTCTAACTCCTTACCTTTCCGTATTCACATATCTGATCTTTCCTGAATCACCTTGATCCCTGCCTTCCCCTGCCTTTGGTTCCTTCCCTAAACATCCCTAATAAGTTCTGAACAATCCTGTAATGCTCCTCCCTGCATCATTGTCCTGGTTTTTCTAGGATAGAGTTAATTTTCTTCTTAGTAGCTAGAATAACTGTGTTTTGGTTTCAGTGTGAGATTTGTTATGAGAGGAATGTTGATAAAGTACTGATGTTCTGAGTTGCTGCTGGAGCTCAAGGCCATCGTGTTTGGCTGGTTCACAGCTGCATCAGCACTGGGAGGGAGAAGCGCAGTGAATAGCAAAACCCAGACCTGGCATTTGGATGTGCCAATGAAATATTCCAGATCATGTCACGTCATGTCAGTATATTAACCAGGGCTGACTGGAAATCAGGGGTATTCTCTCGGGGATTACTTGGGCTCTCACTCTCCCAGGGTTTCAGTTTGGGGACTGTTTCTGCTCTGGGATCACTGGCTGGCACAGGCTGGGCATCGGTCGGTGGGTGGTGAGCAACTGCACTGAGCATCACTCAGTTGTATATTCTGTTATTACTGTTACTATCATTATAATTTTATTTTCATTAGTAAATAGTTTTTATCTCAACCCATGAGTCTCCTTGCCCTTTTTCTTCCGATTCTCTCCCCTACACCCTGGGGGGAGGACAGTGAGAGACCAGGCTGTGTTTGGCTGCAAGCTAAAAGGGTAAAACCACCACAATCATATAACACCCCCTCCCTCAGTCTGAAAGATGCATTGGAGAGCTTTTTCATGGTCTCATTGATGTCTCCTGTGACAACTCTGGGAGGAGCTGTGGCAGGGGCTCTTTTCTCTGGGTAAGTTATTGGGGTTCCCTTGCCTGTTCTTCTGTGCTCCTTCAAGATGATGACTCCTGTGGTAGCCCAGAATAGTCAGGGCAGGGTATTATTTGGGTTCTCCCATTTACCACTGTCTCCCTGTGCTTCTTTGTGTTTGAGAAGATGAACCTTTTCTTACACAACCTAACAATCTCTTCCTTCCTGCAGCAGCTTTCTCTTCTCCAGGCTGAAAAAGCCCTGTTCCCTCAGCCGCTTCTTACAGGATATGTGCTTCAGCCCCTGAACAACTTGGTGACCCTCTACTGAACTCAATCCAATTGGTCAGT
Organism: Antrostomus carolinensis; assembly: GCF_000700745.2. Taxonomy (NCBI): domain Eukaryota; kingdom Metazoa; phylum Chordata; class Aves; order Caprimulgiformes; family Caprimulgidae; genus Antrostomus; species Antrostomus carolinensis. The sequence goes on along the minus strand of NW_010327199.1, from coordinate 9,321 downwards.
ATCTTCCTTGGAAAAGGGGTCACATACAAAAATGTATGTGACATTTCACATCTACAAATCATCTAGACATGATCAAATAAGTACAGAGCCAAGGGGGTTAATGATTTCCCTCAGTCACTTTTCCTCAATTAACAGACCATGTTCCTTTTAATACAGCCCAGGATGCTGTCAGCTGCCTTTGCTGCCAGGGCAGACTGCTGGCTGTGTGCAGCTTGCTCACTGCCTAGACCTTTATGTCCTTTTCCACATACTATTCCAAATAGCCACCATCTCCTTCATGCACTCAGAAGTGTGTTCCAGGAGGACTCATTTCATCATTTCCCCACAAACTGAAGGAAAGCTGACTAGCTTGTAGGTCTCTGGGTAGAACTTTTGACTTTTTTTTTTGAAGATGGGTGCAAATTCATCTTCCATCAGTGACTGAGGACTTTCCTGGTTCTCTAAAATTTTTCAAAGATGGTAGAGAGGCAACCTTGCTATGATATCAGTCAGTTCTCAGCACCCATGGATGAAGCCCATCTGATCCTAAGGAATTGGATGAGTCAGGCTCTCACAGGTAATCCCTGACTTCAACTGTATCTTCTGCCAGTAATTCATCTTCTCCTTGGAGAGAAACTCGGAGACCTGTGAGACCTTGTCGGTGGCAAATGAGGCAAAGAAGAGATTGGCTAACTTAACCTTACCTGTCTTTGCGATTATAAAGTCACTTGCCCCATTGAGCAACAGACCCTTTCAGGTCATCCTTTCACTAGTAATGTGAGAGAAGAAGCACTTTTTTTAGCCCTTAAGGTCTCCTAGAAACATGAACTATGGGTGAGCTCTGGCTTTTCTAACACCTTCTCCATATGGCTTTGCAGTGTTTCTAAATTCCTCCATTGTAACTTGTAATCCGTTTTATCACAGAGCTCTAGTCATTCAAGCCTTTAGTTTTGATATGTGTATGGTCTCCCTTGACATGTGAATGAGCACCAGGTGTCCAAGTGCTGGATGAGCCTTGGCAGTCTCTCCTCAACATTCCTGATCCAAGCCCAGGAGAAGCAAAAAATCTCCCTGGACAGGGAGGTGGTTCTTTTTCTTGTCATCTGGTTCTGGGTTTGTCCACATTGAGGTGCCAAACCCCAAGGTAGGGGCTCTGAAATGATTTGGAATCCTAGTCACAGATAATGTGGGCAGCTATACCAGCCTGCTTTAGAGGAGGGATTTGATTCTTGGCCACTTACTGGAATATCCTTGGAAACAGGATGAAACTGGCCTTTGAGAATTCATGGGAGATATCAGTTTGTTTGTTTTTTGTTTTGTTTTGTTTTTTGTTTTTTTAAATCATTGTCTAGGCTCACTGATAAAGAAAAAGTGAAGTGTCTGGTCCTCTTCCTGATGTG
>NW_010327199.1:0-7923 GCF_000700745.2 Antrostomus carolinensis | reverse complement strand
TCCTGCTGAGAAAGCAGGTCTTGTCCCTGATACCTCCTTGGTTTTGCGTTAGGAGTAACCTTTGTCTAAATGTCATGGGCGTGGTTTCCTCTCTGGATGTACCAAGCATTTGTGTGTGTGCTTGATCATTTGAGACCTTTGGAAGGAAGAGTTTGTATTGACAGTACAGATGCACCTGAGTGGGTTTAAAGAAGTTTTCTGGATGGGATGGTGGCACCTTGATTGACTTGACCAGAATCCGTCGTGAACCAGATTTGTCTCTGCTTAAAAAAAAAAAAAGAAGAAAGAAAAAGAAAAAAAGAAAGAAGAAAAAGTGCTGTATGTAGCTGTATTTTACCCTACAATTTAAATCTCCTTTCTTTGTGTCACCTAGTATAATGGATTGATCTTTGCATGTCTGCATTATATAGATATAATTTTCTCTCCTTTGTGATTCATGTTCTCTTATTCACATGAATAATTGTCTTTCCTTGTTCTCTGCATTTTTTTCCAAGATAAATTATTTCATGCAACAATACTTGAAATGCTACATTTTAAGCATTAAATTAACCTTGGATGTAAGACATAGATCAGCAACAATGTGCTAGGAAAGGATTTCTATTAAATAATTGACAGATTCTTTTAAAGCAGTGCTTAAGTTCTTAAAGGCTATGACAACCACTTCAATTTATAGAATTTGAGTTTGAGCAAAATGGTGCATTTAACTTGAACTTGACTCATTAGTTTAGATATTTATTAGAAATAAATTCCTTTCAGTTCTGCAATTATATGTTTTATTTAAAAATGTAAAGTAGTTTGTGTTGACTGTTTTCTATTCTAGAGCTGCTCTGAAAAGGAATACGGGAAATTACTGTTGATAAGCTGGAAGAGTATTTAAAATACATAGTGGGCAAAAGTATTACACAAGGAAACTTGAAAGGCTTTTGAAATGTCCTCAGGGTGGTTGCTCTAGGAAGCATGGTTCTGCACTTTGATCATTACCTGGAGGTGGTATTAACATGTTTCTGAGCATGAATGATCTTTGGTCATGTCCTGGATGTGATATCTTCTTTCCAACCCTGAAGCAATGTAGCTTATTAATGAGAAGTTATTTCAAAATACAAATATATAATAGAATCATGGAACCATAGAATGGTTTGGGTTGGAAGGGACCTTAAAGATCATCCAGTTCCAACCCCGCTGCCATCAGCAGGGACACCTTCCACTAGACCAGGTTGCTTAAAGCCTCATCCAATCTGGCCTTGAACACTTCCATGGAGGAACAGCCACAGCTTCTCTGGGCAACATGTCCATGGGTTTCCTTTTACCCAAATACTGACTTATAACACCCACACAAGTCCAGCAGCCTAGTGTGGCTGGATTTACCTTTACAAATCTGTACCAGTTTTTTTTCCAACATAGTGTATTTATTCATGTGCTCAAAATTTATTCTTTATTATGGACTCTCGTCACTGCCAAGGACATCACTCAGGAGCCGATGATTCTGATACACCTCCTGGAGCCCTTCTTGTGGATGGGAATTGTGTTAGCATTGCTGCAGGCCTCTGGCAGAGCAGATATTTGTAAGAGTGGTTAGCATGTCTTTGCCAGCAGTTTTACAGATTCACATTTGAGAGAATGCTACCCAGTTCTGGTGTTTTATTTGCATTATTGATTTAGTTCAATATATCTTGTATATTCACTATAAAGGAAGTCAGAGATATGAGACTCTTCTCAAGGTTTTCATCAGGAGAGACCAGTGCAAGAAATTCACTGGGGTTTTTTTTTTGCCTATCCATGAGTGCTCCTATTACACTTTCTTCATCAAGCAGTCCTGTTGATTCCTTGCTGGCCTCCTGCTTTTAATGTCTTTAAAGAGCTTTTTGCTATGAAGTTGAGTATCCGTTGTAAGGTGCTGTTCAAATTAATTTCCATCCTCTTAATTTCTTGTTTACATTTGACCTGCCATGTTGTATGGCTTTTCTGTTCTCTGCATGGGGGCAAACTTTCCATTTCTTTAAATTCTGACCTTTTCCCTTTGACAGCTTTCTTGCCCTGTTGAGCCAAGCAAGAATTAATTGGGGTTTGAGGTTTTTTTCTCTTTTTTTTTCCCTTTCAGTCCATGTTTTATCTGGACTTCTAATATTCTGTACAATTTTTTTGATTGTTTGTAGATTTGATTGGTCCTGCTTTTGGGGCTGTTCTTTACTATTTTTTTCTTTACTATTTTTCTTTACTATTTCTTTACTTTTTTCTTTACTAATAGCCTTGTTTTTACATTGTTCCATTTCTTCATATTTTTTATCTAGTATTTTCTTCACTCACCTGCTCTTTTCTGTAGTAAACTAATTGTGTTGTAATCACCGCTAAAGAACAGCTTTTCCAGTGATTCCACTTGAACCGTCTCAAGCACCACTTGAGTCTAAATCCCAAATAGCATCTCTCATGTGGATTCCTGTACAGGTTCTTCTAGGAGTTTCGTTTCTGTATCTCATCCTGATGAATCACCAACCCATTCTGTATGTAGGTAATTTAACTCCTCCTGTTACTACCAGTCCAAAATTTGCAGTTTCTGTGCTCAGCATTTCATCATCACTGTCATTGCCCTTATGGGAGTCAGTAGTGTCCAGTTCCAATGCTAATCAGGAACTTGATTATGGGATTAGTAACCTCAAAGTTTCTTCCATGCTTCTCTTGTCCTGCAATATCTTCATGCTGTTACACCACAAATGTATATAATTCTTGAAATATGTTGGAAGACACTCACCCATAAATGTGGTACTGCTACTCTTGCGAAGTTGATAACTTAGCATTGGCCATCCCATTGTTGAAAGACTCTGTTGCCACTGGGTCTTTGGGATGTCTGTTGCCATTGGGGTGCTCATTAGGTCTCAAACATTTCATTTGACCTCCCACCATGTCTCCAGATTCAGTAATTTGATCAGAGCACACTTACCTTATTGAGGCAGCTGCAGTCCCAGCCCTGGACTTGAGAAGGAGGACTCAGTACTCCATGCAGCCACATCTTTCCTCATGGGCTCCCATCTTGGGTCAAGACCTCTTCCATTCATGTAGAACATCACCATTGCACTGACTTACCTTCCTGGGCGGCACCTCTGGGCTTCCTGCCATGCTTCACCAGTGAGTCCCTGTTTGCACACACTGAGCATTTTGTATTTGTGGGTGTAAGTTAAGCAACAGGTCTGATGGGAGCCAGCTCTGTCATCTCCCTCCAGCCAACTGAGTATCTGACATTTAAAGCGGAGACTTGAAACAAACATTTATCAAAACCATCTTCATTTAACTGTTATAAATCAAAGATAGGAATGACTGGAAGAGGAAAACTGTAACAGCAATAAATTTTGGAAAGATTTTCAAGGATGAGATGATAAATTCTGATGCTTAAAAGCTGTTACACTGCTTTACTGCTGTAACTCAGTGCTGCAAAAATTAGCCTGTCAAAAATGATATATAAAGAATGCACTCCTAAGAAAAAGCACGCTGAAATACTACCCTCTGAACACTTCACTATCAAAGTAGCTTTCTGCTGCTTCCTTGACTGAAACCGGCAGAATCTGCCTAGTCTGCGAGTGGATTCTGTTTATCTTGCTATGTATTGTTTAACAAGTGTATTAAATCAGAAGGTTTGTTTTAATAACTGTCTTGTTGGAGATGGTTTGGATCCCTCCAATGTGGATTGGCTAATACTTTCTTAAGAACTTTTTTTGATGTAAGATTGAAAAGCTGTTTCATTTTATAAAAAGAAAAGGCATAATCTGTGGCTTTATTTTTTTTTTTTTCAGCATTTTTCACTCCCCATCAATTTAAGGAGGATTGGGAACAAAGGACAAGGCTCTGAAAAAGCCTTTATTGCTGTACTGCATGGTAGCTTTGGCTGTTTCTCTAAAGGTCTGTGAGGTTTTGCATATTTCAGAGTTACAAACATAGAGCAAGTAATCACAGAGATGCCAGACCCAGTTTGAAATACAGTAATGTAATCCTTTGTATAACTCATGAAGAATGAGTTATGGCATTGTTTCAGTCTGGAACTTCATCCATCTTTTTGTCTTGCTTCTCTGAAAAAGGAGTGCTAGTTAAATGGAACCTCAGCTTTCTGTTATAGAAAAGGTATGGAACATAGGTAAGAATTAAATTCCTTAGAAGGACACTAATGAAAGCAAACAATATGTACTTTTCTACCACTGGGTTTTATAATTGCATCTGAGGCCTGGAGAGGCAGCAGCAGTGTAATTTTTAATATTGTAATATTTCATATAGGAATGTGATGGATGCTTTGTTCTTCATCAGCCCTGTTGTTAAGAGGCTGCTGGATACCTTGAAGCATACTTCACTGTTAACTATATGCATGTGTACAATGACATATATCTTTTTGGTACAATGCTGTTATTTGTTTCCTAATATCAGGTTGTCATACTCCTGTGAATATTACATTTTAAATAGTTTAAACTAATTTAGTCAAAATCTCTGGGACTACTTGCTAATGCAAGACGTTGAGCAGCAGGAGTCAGAGACCGTAGTCTTACCTTAATGCTTGGAAAGTAGTTATAAACAAATATTTGTCATTATCCTGTTGGAAGCAATACAGTTTAACAGCAAGATTGTACTTGGAGCATTCGTGCGGCGTCTGATAACACAGAATCACAGAATGTTGGGGATTGGAAGGGACCTCGAAAGATCATCTAGTCCAATCCCCCTGCCAAAGCAGGAACCTAAACAAGATCACACAGGAAGGCGTCCAGGCGGGTTTTGAATGTGTCCAGAGAAGGAGACTCCACAACCTCCCTGGGCAGCCTGTCCCAGGGCTCTGTCACCCTCACTGTAAAGAAGTTTCTTCTCAAGTTTAAGCGGAACCTCCTGTGTTCCAGCTCACACCCATTGCCCCTTGTCCTGCCATTGGGCATCACTGAGAAGAGCCTGGCTCCATCCTCATGACATTCGCCCTTAACGTATTTATAAACATTAATGAGGTCTCCCCTCAGCCTCCTCTTCTCCAAGCTAAAGAGCCCCAGCTCCCTCAGCCTTTCCTTATCAGGGAGATGCTCCAGTCCCTTATTCATCTTGGTGGCTCTGTGCTGGACTCTCTCAAGCAGTTCCCTGTCCTTCCTGAACTGTGGGGCCCAGAACTGGACACAATATTCCAGATGTGACCTCACCAGTAGACTTCGTTGCTTGTTCTTTGTGCAGCTCTTATATGGTAGCTGATAGCCTATTTTTCTTTTATTCTCCCCTTTTTATTTCATCCTGTCTTATTGAATAACTGTCCTGATGTCTGCTGAGATTGTAGCTTTGTTGTCCTACAGTTTATAAAGCAGGAGAAGAGAGAGAACACAGAGGCCATGGATGGATACCTTTCATAATAGCCAACCTCTCTTCACTGCAGTCTATTTTAGATGACTATACTTCAGCCAAACTTTTTTTTTTTTTCTCTTTTTTTTAGTGATATGCATTCTTTGTTTTTGCTGGAGCAGTTGTGTGGGCATAGAAGTACTCCTGAGCCCATACTACTGTGGAAGCAAACTCCATTGGCTTGATATGTGGTAACTTGGATGAATTGCTTAGGATCCTGAAAGAATTAAGTTCTTGGACAGTGTTTGCAAGCACCCATTACAAAGTGCATCACATCAGAACATTGCCCATTTTTCTCAACTATGTAAACAACACATATAAAGATAGCAATTCCTCTGGTCTGTATGAGGGGACATTCATCTAGGTGGCTGCTGCGCACTCAGTAAATGCATCTTTCTCACCTCTTTGCAATCCTCCCTGTTCTCTCTCTACCCTTCATAAAAATTGTTGCTACTTTCCTGCAAGAAATGCTTTGGTAATGACCATTCTTCCTTTGCTGAGTCCACCTGCCACCATCCCAAAAGTCAAATAATCAGAAGAGGGCTAGTCTTTGTGTTCAAAAGGGAGAGGCTTCTCATCTCTCCTAGCAGTTCATGCGGTGCAGTAAGTGAAGCTGCTGATACCTGTTTCTGGACAAGAGTTAAGGGACTGCTGTGATTGATGTGCCATTCTGACCTCAAATCACTCCACTATATGGAAGGCATCAGATCTGCTGAACAAATCTATGCCTTCTTCCTGGGATTAAGTAACAGGAAGCAGTGAGGGTGCTCTTCTTGCCAAGGCATACTCAGGTATTCATAATGGTTTTCCTCTTCTGGGGTTCCATCCACAGAAGAAAAAGGCATCTGGTAGAAGGTGACAAGCACAGAGCATCTTAGGGTACCCTAAGGCAGTGTATCAGGGCTCCTAACAGCACCCACAGGAACACCCACAGCACTCATATAAAGATTAACATAGATGGCACAGTGCTTTTACCCTTCTCTATCAGATCTGGATCAAAGTTCACTAATAAAAAGACATTTACATGCCTTGCTTCTCTAGATTCACAAGCAGCCGACACTGGCAGATCTCTCAAATATTATCACAGGTTCTTTAATGTAAAATCCATACCTGGGCTTTGCCTAAGGACCTTAGCAAGGTGTCAGCTGAGACCTTGAGCTTTACCAGATGTGGATCTTCTCCTACTCACCTGCCAGTGAGCTTGAAGTTTGTTAGCAAATCTCACTCAACATGCACACAGAAGTGATATTCCCTGGTGAAGCACCCCCAGCCTCAGTTGCTTCCACCAAGACCTACAGACCCCTGAGGCTGATGGTCTGCTCCTCAGTTGCTGACACTTAGATCACCCACAAACACAGAGAACAGAGTGAGATCTCACACAGAATAGTTAAGATTAAGATTTAACAAGTGGGTTGGATAAGTACAGGGTCAGTCAGAGAAGGGTACTGACCTCCTTACGCTTGTCTAACCCCATTTTTTCCCCCTTCTCTCTCTTTTCCCATACTTTTCCTTTCCCCATGCACTTTGATCTCTTCCTTTCTCCACTCCTATGTACTCCTAAATGAACAACCCATCCTTAATTACCTTTTCTCCACTGGCCATGGTTTTACTACATCTGCATCCAAATTTAGTATTTCTGATACTGTTACCTACATCATCTGGGCTTTATGTGCTACTACATTACCTGGGTCCTGTTGGATTTGGTCCCCAAATGTTCCCCAGTGCACCCCTCTAATCAGCACTGGAATGTGGCTATCTCTCACATAGTCCCCCTTCATCATGTGTGAAATCCAGTCATCCCTCCCAGTGCTACATATGATTTCCCTCAGCATTTCACTGTTATGTTCATCAGTTTCTAATGTGTCCATTAGTTTTTCATGGTCTGTTGAGTTAGCTAAACCTCAAGCCAGTGCCCAGTTATCTACTTGCAGACCTTAACAGAATCATGGTAAGTTCAGTGACTCACATAAATTTTCTTTCTGCAATATTCTGCCTCTCAAAGATCCAGAAAACTGATAAGCTTTGTGGGAAGATTTCACTGCTTCTGAATTATCTCCAGTAACAGCAATATGCCTGTGTAGAAAATAAAGAGTATATTTTGTTATTTAAATAGGAATTGGCACTGTTGTCAGGAAAATAATTAAGTCAAGATCAGTAGTAAACAATAATATGCTTTGGCACATAGACTGGGAAATAACCGAAACGCAGAATAAAATTACAGGAACAAAATACATGATCTGACTGTCAAGTCAGTTTTCAAACATCCTTTTTCTCATTTAAGATTATTTCCCTTCAGATACTACGTGTTTAATGTGAGAATATGAGTCAAAAAATAGAGCTGTTTCATTTTTTTGTGCATATCTTTGTCAGCAAAATAAATTGTTGCCTCGGCTCTATCACTCTTTTACTTGCTTTTATGGACTCTGTAGGGCTTCTTCTCTAGACCAGCCTTGGTCTTGTATTTTCTCTCTAAAACCTTTACCCTTGAGCAGTCATAGAATGGTTTGGGTTGGAAGGGGCCTTAAAGGTTATCTAGTTCCAACCCCTCCACCATCAGCAGGGACACCTTCCACTAGA
>NW_010327198.1:0-1903 GCF_000700745.2 Antrostomus carolinensis | reverse complement strand
TGGGATTCTTGAGGAGTGTGAATCAGAAAGGATTCTAGGAAATAAACTGGCTGAAAAAACAGCTGGAGGAGTTGCAAAAAGAGACGTTTTACCATTGGCATCAATTCCTACAACAACTGTCACTGCACCAGCAGACAAACCTCGATACTCAGCAGAGGACGAGAAATTAGGGAAGGTGTTAAGAGCAAAAACAAATCTAGCGGGATGGTGGGTAACGTCCAAGGGTCAGGCAGTTCTGCCACCACTTTTAATGAGGGAAATAATCCAGAGAACACATCAGGAATGTCACTGGGGAGCAGCAGCGTCAGTCACTTCTCTAAGGAAACACATTTTGTCAGTAGAGATGCCAAGAATGGCTAAAATGACAAGGGCAAAATGGGAGATTTCTTTGACAAACAATCCAGCTCTACAGAAAAAGGTTCAGATGGGAACAGTAAAGTCAGGAACGGAACCAGGAGATCATTGGCAAATAGATTTTCCAGAACTGCCCCGGCAAAATGGTTCTGACACGTCCTGGGAGGGGCTGACACTTCTCCAGGACACCAGGAGCCTTTCCCTGCCGGACCCATCGAGCGAAGGGAGCCGTGAAATGGCTCTGCCAGGACATAATCCCCAGATCTGGGGTACCTGTTGGAATCTCTTCAGCTAGAGGTTCCCATTTCATTGCTGAAGTGGTGCAGGGTGTGAGTAAAATGTTGGGAATGACTTGGGAATGACACACACCCTGGAGGCCACAATCTCGTGGAAAAGCAGAAAGAATGAATCAAACATTGAAAAGACAAATCAGTTAAATATGTCAAGGACCGAGTGTGAAATGGCCTCAGGCGCTTCCATTGGCCCTGTTAGGAACTGGGGCACAACCAGGAAGTGAAACATCAGTGAGTCCTTACGAGCTGTGATATGGAAAACCACCTGAATCCCCAGAACCCAATGCAGATGTGCACCTAAAGGGTGAGCAAGATGGAGAGAACTCTCTGCTTTCTGTAGGAAAAACTCCGGCTGCGCCTCGGAGCGTGGTCGTTTGGAACAGGCCCCTGTCTTTGGAGAATCCAGGAGATGACTTCCCACCAAGAGATGATGTCTACGTGAAGACGTGGGCTTCTGGACCTCTTCAGGAATGCTGGAGAGGACCCTTTCCAGTACTGGTGACCACCTTCACCGCCATCAAGATGCCGAGTCGGACACGTGGGTACATTACAGTCGGGTGAAGAAAGCCCCGGCGCTGTGGGAAATTGTAACCAGGAATCCTGACACTCTGAAATTCACAGTGAAACACGGCGAATGGGGTAACATTGTTGTCTGGAAAAAGTTGGGAGAATGGATATTGATTTGGAGACTGATGTTAGTGGGAGCCTGGTTTGAGGCCAAACCACAGCAACAAGAAGTACCAGTAAGAACTGGAGACACATTGAAATCAAAACACAGCGTCACTCAGAGTCCAGACCTGCACTCTGATCTTTTACACATTTATTGGGAAAAAGATGAGAGAATAAGGAAAAAGAGGCGAGAAGAAGCAGACCAACTAACATACCTCCCAAAAAGGACCCCAGGAGAAAATCTGATGTTAGGATTTTTTTTTTTGCCAATTGTCACAGTGTGTCCCCAATTGCTGCTCGTCTGCCAACACCAAGAGCTGTGGGTGAGTCAGTTCCACGGGGAATCCTGACGAGGAATGGGACTGACTGGGACAGTGAAAATGAACCTGCACATTGTGAGCAGAAACCTGGGTTGGGGTGGCAGGACCCAGTGAAGCACATGAGAAAACAAGGGAAGCCCCCGGGCAGTGGGGCCGCCCCCCCGCGGACTTTTTTCTTTTTACCTTTTTTTTAATTTTATTTTTTCCGCTTCCCCCGCTCATTTTTTTTTTTTCTTTTGTTTCCCCACCGCTTTTTCAAAATGTTTA
>NW_010327197.1:0-237 GCF_000700745.2 Antrostomus carolinensis | reverse complement strand
CATCCACCAGCAGCTGCTTTATCTGGAAGTCCACCCCTGCCAGGAGGGAGAGTCAGGTGCTGCTCCTGCCCTTACCCGGGGTGCTGGGGAGGGGTACCTGGGGTGCTGGGGGGTGTGTGCCTACCTAGGGTGTTGGGGATATCTCCTCTGAACTCGTTCGTGCAGAGGCGCAGCAGGAAGCTCGACTTCCCTGTGCCCCCATCCCCTGCAAGCCCCAGCCGGTACATGGGGCAGGGG
>NW_010327196.1:0-35062 GCF_000700745.2 Antrostomus carolinensis | reverse complement strand
TTATTATTTTCCCCCAAATAGGGTAGCTCCTTTGTTAAATATGTTCAGTTGCCACAGGGCAAGAGCTGTCTGCCCTCCCCAGAGTACAGTCAGTCTCTGTGCTTCATCCTTGCACCCGGGGCTCCAGGCAGAATGCTGGCCTCTCCAGCTTCTCTTTTATTCTGCCCTGCTAATGCTCCTGGTCAGCTCGGCAGCTGGTGACAACACTGCTAACAGCCAGAAGCCTCTTTCTTGCAGCTTCAACCTTGATATTTTTCTCACTAATGGTGTTTCTTCTTTTCTGCTTAGCCTGTTTCTGCTCTAGTCAGCAGGGGCTTTTTGTCATTTTAATGAGCTCTCTTTGTCATTGATCTTCCTTTCCATCCCATGTGCATTTTTCTATTTGAGTTAAGAGATTCAGGGACACCTTCTTTAATGCAGTTCTTTTTCCTCACTGTGAACCTGAGAGTGTCTTTCTTCTTTTGTCTTAATAATAAAAAATCTGTAGCATTTTGCTTGTGTGATACTATAATTCTGCACAAGTCTCCTTGCCTGTGGTCTTATGTAGCTTTTTTCTGAGATGAGGAGGAAGAGGTTACAGTAGTTTTGACTGCCTGCACAATTGTTTTCTGAAGTCCATAAAGCTGTCCTTTGCAGTTTCTTCACCTCTGTCTTTACAGGAGACTCTTCTGATTATTTGTACTGATTCTCTTTATGTAAGCTGCTGATTGCACACAAGGCAGCTGCTCTGTTTCTGTAGCCTGGGAAAACCTTGAGATGTTTAAAAGGGTTCTTTTTGGTTTTGTTTTCTAAGGATTCAAGGTTTTGGAATTTTTTTTTTTTTAAATATGTAGCTAATGTCAGAGGAGTCATCCCATGCAGCCTGGCTTACAGATTTCATCATTGCCTTTTCTTCAGTCCCTCTGTTTAACAGTCAGCTGCTGAATCTTGTCTTTCAGATGTAGCTTTTAGTTGGCTGAATCACTTCTTCCTTAACTGATCTGTCGTTTCACAGGCTGTCTCTTCAGGAAAATAAAGGAGTAGGCTGCTGGGGTACAATGAGGTTTCTGTGGTTTTGGTAGGATTATCCATTACAGTCTGTATTGACTACAGCATATTATTACTCCACATCTTGAATACAATTAGTGTAGACCCTTAGCTATCAAAGAGTAAACTATTATAAAACATATGCATCAGAGGAACCTCCTGTTTGCTACTCCTACATTTGATGCCTTGTTTTCTGACAGTACATATTCTTTCCTGCAAATTGTGTAGAAATTGATCCTCATTATAAACTGGTATTAGTTTGGTGGTAGCAAAAGCGTATGAATGTGTCTAATGTGTCACTCAACAAGCTTGCCGTTTACTTTCTGGAAGGTAAGAAAGGAACAGCTACTGTACCCTAGAACACTGTCTGTCTTCACATTTTCAATTTTCTTAATTTCTCTCTGCAGAGAGGACACTAAATAGCTCTGAAAGCTGTGCAGCCTCCTTACCAGAACATAGATAAAAACACTTTTTCCTTTCTGCTGAACTCGCTAGTCTAGATCAGAGTATATTGTTCTTTTCATGGTTAGATAAAAATATTTTTCTGATACAGAGTTGAGAAATGTTTTCTTGGGTTTTTTTTAAGCTCATGCTTCCTTCATCAACCTATAATCTGTCTGGTCTACCATTACCTGTGATTGGACAGGATGTTTCTCATGCAAAGCTGCAGTTATGATAGTAGCTTTTGTAAAGAGGGATATCGAACTTTGCTACACATGTGTTGATCAGTAATTTTATTTTCTAGAAATCTAAGTATGTTTTTAATTCCTGGTAAACTTCTGATAATAGATTGGAGGAATATATCTTGCCACCTATCTGGCAGAGAAGGTGTTAAGTAAGTACAACATAAATTGTACACCAGGACCATCTTTTTTTCCCCAGACTGTTTATTCTTCCTGGCCCCTGCATGGCATAATTGGATGTTCTTTGTACTTACATCCAAAACATTGTTCTTAACCTTTGTGCAATAATTTGTTTCTGGAAGCATAGGTTACCATGCCTGTATTTGTAGGGGTTACATCATGGGTTGGGGAATGGTGAATTAGTAATGCTGGAGTATTGGAAGCTGTATGTCTGCTCTCTAATATGCTCTTTTTTTTTTCTAATTTCTTTAAAATTAGATTTGTGACTTTGGACTGGCTCGTGTTGCAGATCCAGATCATGATCACACAGGATTCTTGACAGAATACGTGGCCACGCGTTGGTACAGGGCTCCTGAAATCATGCTGAATTCTAAGGTAGGAACCATAGTGCACTGCTGCGGTGCTTCAGTTGCTGGGGGTTCAGTTGTGAGCAGTGATTTTGCTCCCCCCACCCCTCGGTGTTTTTAGGATCAGAATGCTTGTACAGTCTTGAGGAAATGAGGTAATGGATTTGCAGTACAGCTACTGGCTTGCGATACATTTGTGATTCCAGATACTATTATTGGATGCTACAACTGAGTAAACATGTGCATGAGCTTCCATGTGTCCAGTTCCTTGGCAATCATGAGCCTTCTTTCCATCAAATGCTCTTCCACAGAGCGGGACAGAAGTATTAACAACGAGAGTATTTTACTACTGCCTTCATCAAGGCTTGCAAATGTTGCCTTAATATTATCTTGATTTAGGTTTAGAACGTATAACGAGGGTGAATCGGATTCTGAAGGCATGTGATCTTTGTTGTGTGTCAATCTTAATTGCATTCCCATGGTTTTACTGAAGTAATTCTTTTGTTTTTTTTAATACTTGGAATTATTCTCATGTTCTTCTGCGCTGTTTTAAGGTGTGTCCAGTCCCTGTATGGTGTGAGTAACGGGTATCCTTCATAACCTCTGCATTAGTTTCTACAGCCATATGTTTGACCACAAAATAGCTGTGACATCTGTGTCTGCATTTTATATTCCTCAAAGACTTTGTTGTTTCTCTGGGATTATTACTTCATTGGTTGTTGGGTTTGATTTATGTGGCAATAGTGTGTCTAATGTGCTTCTAGAAAACAGTCATCTGACCAAGCCAGGGGGTGTTTTCCCAGCTTCTTGTGTTTTAAACTTACATTGAGGCCATAAACATAGGGCAACTTAACCTTATTTCTGGATATCCACCTACATTTATCAGCAGCTTTTACAAGAAAATATTTTGTGTGTTTCTTAAGAGATGGTCACCTTACAATTTTCCGGGCCTGTAGCCTGATTCCTTTCAGAATTACAGTGCCTTGAAAACAAATGCTGGAGTGCTCACGCCCCGAGAAGCGGGTGCCCAGGTGGCTGTGGGTTCAGCGAAGCTCTTAGCTGTTGTTGGAAGCTCCCAGCTGACGGGAGGGGGAGTGGTGGGCAGCGGGCTGTGGGAGAACAAGGCAAGGGAGATCATGGGGCCAGGCGTTCTTGAGCTGAACTTGCCCATGTGTTGCCCAGGCACTAGTGAACTGGTCTGTTTCTGAATAAAAGCCTTTGCTTATGGGTAACACAGGTTATCCCTACACATGAAAATATGGCCGTTTGGTCCCTTCTTCTTTTATCCCAGTTGCTGCTGTTGGCCTTCTCACACCATCTTTGCTACTTACCTGTTGTGTTTTACAAGTGAGCTCACCAACAATCTGTTTTGCCCCTTTCACCCCTCTCCTGAAGGCTTCTTACGTGGTATTTAGATCCTATTAGGAAAAAGAGTGGCTTTTTTAAATGTGTTTAGCATCCTGTTAGGAGCTATAGAATTAAGAACAGTTTATTTCCAAAATTTGTCAGTTTAAATTTGCTATAAAATTAGGGAGGCTCAAAAATTTGCACTTGGTAATACGTTTAGTTAAACTTTAAACTTTAGTTTAAATCCTTTTGGAAAAGCGTATCTTGCGTGCCTCAGTTCTTGATACATCTTCTGATGCAGTTCTTAATTATTTCATTCTGTACAAAAAAATCAAACAGCATGAACAAGCATGACTCATTTGAAAAAAAAAAAGGATTTATTTGCGTGCACTTTCACAGTTTACTGAAGTAACATGTTGCTGCAATTATGCAAAAATTTCTTTGACAAAAATGTGTTTTTGGTTTACTCGCAGGGTTACACCAAGTCTATTGACATCTGGTCAGTAGGCTGTATTCTGGCAGAGATGCTCTCCAACAGACCTATCTTTCCAGGAAAACACTACCTTGACCAACTTAACCATATCCTTGGTAAGCTCTGTAGAAAAGTAGCATTTCCACATCCATTGGTCTCTCTCCATCTTTTCTACCAGCTAGACTGGTCTTGGTCACTCGGTTCTCTTGGTCAATGTATAATGTATGGATCTCTGGTGTATCATAAAGTGCAGTACTGTTTGTATTTGCTTTTTTTAGGTATACTTGGATCCCCTTCCCAAGAAGATTTGAATTGTATAATAAATTTAAAGGCCAGAAACTACTTGCTCTCCCTACCACACAAAAATAAGGTACCATGGAACAGGCTGTTTCCCAATGCTGACCCCAAAGGTATTTTAAACTCTATTACACTGTATCAGAAAGTAATGGCAGGATGGGATTTTTAAACCACCATAAGAATTTATCTTTATCTGTATTGGAAATAGAACATGAAGGTCCCTTAAAAAAACAGTATAAATCTAATATAAACTCATAAACCAGCAAAAACCCTTCATAACTAGCTTATCTTTTTAAAGCCATTTTTAGTAACTCTAAGATTGTGTTGTGGTGTTTGATCTTTAACTTACATGTAAAACATAAATCCTGACTCTTGTTATTGTCTTTGACAGCATGATACATTACTCAAGTACTGAACATAGGTGTTGGATTTTGACATAGGCATCAAACAAATCTTGAACTTTGTTTCTAAAATCAGATATGAAATAGCTGCTTATTGCTGAACTCAGTGTAGTTTGTGGAGACCGCATGTCAGTTCTAGATCAAACAGGATAATATCAATCAAAGTCTGGGTCCTTTGGCAGTATGAAAGGTTAAAATTTAATAGGTTAAAAAATTCAGTTATGATAAGCGGAGCAGGGAATGTCATAATTGTGGCCTTTCTTAACGAGGCTTTAGTAAAGGGTAAATATGATCTTGTTTTTCTAGATAGCTATTAACTTGCCTTTTAGATTCCACTTCATACATTTCAAGGGTGGTTGTATTCACAGTACAGTACTCTTTTACCTGCTCTGACACAATTCATAAGTCACTTTGTTTCTAAACTGATATGATAATTTACTCTTAGTGAATATGATCAGGTACTGAAGTACCATGTAAAAGCTGATTTCTGCAGATGGAACTGCGCAGAGCTGATTATCCTTATCGTTCAGAGAAACAGCAGTGATTTTTTCTGCTTTTATGATAATGCTCATCAGTGTGAGAATTTTTACCGTGGGCTTCTGACAGCTCAAACTGTAGCAATGCTGATAGCTGCTAGAGGAACATGCTGTTTGCATGACTTCTGCAACACCTTTTCATCTAGATCTTCGGAGTAGCTTTGACAGAGCAGTGTTTCAAGGAGCTGTTTGCCAATCATTTCCGTAAAAAACACTGTGCACAACATGCTTTAGCATAGAGCAAGCATGTGAGTTTCCAGTGTTGAGAAAACCACATCAAAATATTTAATGTTAATTGCTGTGCAAGTTTACAGCTTTTTCAAGCTGCCATTGAATGTAGTGGTAAAGTTCTGTCTCCTTCTGCAATGCCTGGTATGCGTCTCATCCTGATGCAAAGCTACAACTACTTTGCTGCAGTGGGAAGCTTCTTTTTAAGTTCTGTCTCATAAATGATGTGGTGAGGAGAAGAAATGGAATGGAACTTAGGATACTGCAGGTACTATAATCATTCTGTTTTCTTTTCTTGGAAAAGGAAATTGTGTTACGATCAAAGTAGATGAACAATTGCAGTAACTCTGACTTGTAACATTTGTCCAAAATTTCATCAGACCTCACTCTCTGTCTTACTGGATCTTCAAGCTCTCTATGGATTCCTTACGAGTGGTCTTCAACAGATGTTACCTGAGTCTCTTGAATACGAACAGATTTGCATCTTAGCTGGAGAGTATCTCCTGGGCTGCTAGTTATGCTAGAATAGCTCACTCTATCTAGAACTCCTAATGATTTCTGGATGACATTTTCATCAGTAAACGGCCAAGTTTTCTTTTCAGAATAAGAACATACTCTTGATTACTTATTTCAGAAAAGGTCTCTCTCGGTTTGGATTTTTGGCACAAAAATGCAAAGCATCTGTTTGAGTGAAGAAAAAGCCTGATCTATTACATTTCTGCTGTAGTTAGAAACAGATTGTACCATAGGGTTCTATGCATTTCTTCCCTCAACATTCGTTCTGATGCTAAAGAGCCTTTGACTGGGCATACACCTCCATGAGATCAGAGGCAACTGTAACCAAGGAGTGCCGGTAAGATGGGCAGGTGAAGAGACGCTGCTCAAGCTACAAGAACCAATCTGCTGCTGCTGTTACTGCTACTACAGCTGGGGAGTTCCAGTTGTAAATTGAAAGATGCACTGCCCTAAGTTTTGTGCTGGTTTTCTGTGTAATACCAGTGTTTGTAACACTTTTGTACTTTGGAGTGTGTATTAAACTCTTGCTCACTTTTTTTTTCCTCTTAGCACTTGATTTGTTGGATAAAATGTTGACCTTTAATCCTCATAAGCGGATTGAAGTGGAGCAAGCTTTAGCCCATCCATATCTGGAGCAGTATTACGATCCAAGTGATGAGGTAAAGACATTGTTAAAAGGCAAATGTTGATCAAATGGTGTAACAGGTTATTTTCTTCATTAGTTTAAGGGCGTTGTTTCTACTGCTCTAATGAAGTTGAAGAATTAATTGCATCATTTTACCAAAAGTTTGTATTTCTTGTTCTAGTTCAATGTTTTGGAGGCGGAACACAATACATAGGTGCTAAGGTGCACTCTCCTGAAAATGGAACTTCTCATCTTACTGTGGTCTTGTTTCATAAATTCTGAGATAAAGAAGGAGAATAACGGAGTTTGCTGTCAGATTATGCATTTAACCCCTCACTTCCCCCCCAATCTGAACTCGCTGTAGTTTATTATACAGCTCTAATGAGATTTCAGATTACTTCTGGTGAAGAACTAGGGGAGGAGGAAATAAGCTAGTTATTCTTCAGGGACAGATATGTTTATTCTGAGAAATACAAAAGTTTCCAATAATTTTTCTTCAGGTAGATGTGAAGTTATGAGCCTTTAACAAATATTTTAACTTATGCTTTAGATTTGAGTAGCTACTTACTATGGTTTGAAAAAAAATTGGAAGGCTCATATATAAAGCACACAAAGGACTAATAGAATGCGTTCTTCCTGGAGGACTGCACGGCAGTAGATATTTTTAAGTCCATTTTCAGATTTTTTTTCCCCATATAAGGACTACATGAAATTCCACACAACAACAATATTTTAAAAAGTAATAATGTTTCTTTGTATTGTTAAGCCCGTAGCTGAAGCACCCTTCAAGTTTGATATGGAGTTGGATGACTTGCCGAAGGAAAAGCTGAAAGAACTGATTTTTGAGGAAACTGCTAGATTCCAGCCAGGATATCGATCTTAAATTGTGCATAGGTAAAGTCACAGTGGTACAAAACCACTTGGGCAGGGGGAAGAGGGGAAGAATTTTGTAGCTTTGTGAAATGTAGAACTTCCCTACTAGCTGGTAAACAATGGTGGGTTTGCCTACAACACTGAATGTCTGTGGGGAATCCAGGCAATTATCCGAGATGTTCACCTAGTTTTTAGGTTGCATTTAAGGAATAAGAATTAAAATTGAATAGTGCTTATCGGAATAAAAGCTATGGTAACACTTTGAAATGCAAATTTTATTAAAAAAACCCAAACCAAACATTTTAGACTGTTTTGCCGTATGGCTTCAATTGCTTTTTTTAAAAAACTCTTCCTTAAATGTAATGTGCAGAGGAGAAATCTCTTACATTATTTTTAAGGGGGGGGACGGACCAACCATGAAGATTCAGTGCAATTTAACTTCAGTTTTAAGTACCTCTGAAGTAGTGTGAATAAATAAGAATAAACATCTAAATATTCATAAATGTATTATGATTAATCTTCCTAATCTTTTGGAGATTTAAAATTTTTATTTAAAATGTAATGTACTGATATTCACTGTCTCTGACTTTATCTTTTTGTTTGTTGTAAATCAGTGAACTCAACTGGTCTTCATATACCACAAGGCTTGCAGGTCTCAGTAGTTTCATACAAAATTGGTCAAATACTGACTTGAATAATTTTTGTAATACTTGTCCAACTTCCGTGATACTATAGTTTAAAGTATCAAAATTTTGTGACTGGAAAAGAAAAACAAACCAAAGAAGACAGCCTAATCTCAATTGCCTGTTTTATGGTCTTTAAAGTAGTTTCTGTGCTGTTCTCCAGCAGCAGCAGCATTCTACAATTCCCTTTTTTTGTTGGCAGTTCCAGCAGAAAGGTTAAGTTTTGAGCCAGTGAACTTCCTCACTGCAAGAAATCCATGGCTCTGATAGCAGAGTGCAGAAGCTTTGTTGCTTTGCTATAAGCAATAATTCTTCTGCACTAAAAGTGGGATTTCAGTTTTTGCATTGCATATACCCCCAGTTTTTTATTTAATGATTTATTTGTAGGAAAGATTAAAAAAAATGGTTGAGGAAACTTTTGAAAATACAGTTTTTACTTAAATAGGGTAACTTTTATTGCCACAGGCTTGAATAATCAAATGTATAGAAGTTCACAAATGAAGTAATTTGGATCTTTAGAAATACTGTATATTGCTTATCTAAGCTTATTAGCTGACATTTGAAACTGTTTTAATAATTAAAAGTTAGGTAAATCCCATTCAGACAGCTGGCTCTTATTAGCTGGGTATTGCCAATAGAATTAGACCTGGGACGCAGTAACGTGTGCAGCGCTGTCCGTGTTTCCTAAAGCTAACTCTGTACAAGAGGCACTAGCAGTACCTGTGCACACTCTGGAAGAAAAGGACATAAATGTTTAGGAGTAAGATGAAATCTGTTACTAACAGGCTGTAGTATCGAGGAAGGGAGAGCAGGTAGCTAACATTGTGGTAAATCGCAGTTTATGGTCTCTCCTGCTTGCCTCTTTGCCCAGACAGTACTTACCTCCGTTGTATTAGGGATAAAGGGATTAAGGTAAAGATATAGGTGATCTGGTGCTAATGGAAATTTTTGCTAAAGAGGTTACCTTTTAAATGCTACTATGAAAAGATTATTTGGCTGACGTGATACTGAAATTTAAATATTGTACTCAGCTTGGTAGTGATATGCTGGTAATCTGTCCTAGTCATTTGTTGTTAGAATCATTAGCTATTCCACATCGCAACATTTTAAACATAAGTAGTTGACATCGTCGTGAGGGCCAGTCCCAAGGAGCTGGCTTAAAATGGACAGTATTGGTCTCTTCCTGGGCATTTCTACTCCCTCTACACCCCCCTCCCCAGATAGCTCTTCTCAGTGTGTTTATTTCTTGAGATTCAAAACTTCCCCTTAGACTCTAGTTTTTGGAATTGAGAAGCAGTGTGAAAACAGATTCTCCAGATAACCAAATAATGTACCTCATTCGTTAGTTATGATTAATCTTCCTAATCTTTTGAATATTGAAAATTTTTATTTAAAATTTAATGTACTGACATTCACTGTCTCTGACTATTTTTTTTAGCATATATTGGTACTGCTGTCTCTGACTCATGGTAAACATAGTGTATATAAAGCATAGCAGTAGGAAAGTATGCTTGTCTTAGAAGGTGATGTTAAAACTGTCTTCACTGAAATATCTCTCTGCTCTTTTTTGTAGGACAAGGACTTAAAGGACTGGGCATGCTCAAACGTTGCTGTTCCTCTTCCCAGTCCTTTATTGTTGGTCATGTCTTGTGGCCTCTCTCAGCTTATCCACTAACTCCTTTGAGCCATTCAGGAGGGCAGTTCCTGGTAGTTTTGGCTTTTCATGCTTTCAATGAATCTTTTAAGCCTGAAGAATTGTAATTGACACTCCTATGCGTAATGCCCATTGTTGACCTGTTGCAGTACTGTACTGTAAGTGCACCTACTGCTGGCCGTATTTTAACTGCTTGCTTTCTGGTTTGAAAGATGCAGTGGTTCCTTTCACTCCTGGATCGAGATCCAAGAAGATAATTCATTAACCTGTAAGACGTTTACACCATGAACTATGATTTTCTGACTTTACTGAAGTCGCTGGCATTTTTTTTTTAGAAAAGCTACTATTCAGGGCACTTTAAGTCAGTGACATCCCAGATTTTTTTTGCACTTCCTTTTTGAATAGAAATGGTTAGCATCCAGTGGAGTTTATACCATTATGCTATGGATTACAGCATAAGTCGTGTTCATGTTAATCTTGCTTATGCACTTGTTTGGGTGTCCTGTGCTGTACATACAGGTATTCTATACAGCGTAAGAGCCACATAGGAACCCAGCTTAACTGAATTCATCTAAGAACCATTTTTTCCATGTATTGACAAAATTTGTACCTTTTCTCCCTGCCTTTTCTAAAAGAGATCATTTAAAGTTTAACCATGTTGGAGGCATAGTACTTCCAAAGTTCATACCATGTAGTAGTGTTTATAAGACTTGTGCAAAGAGAATGAGTGGCAGCTCGCCAACTTATATTTACTCACCGTGTGGTGGAAGATTAACAAAGAACATAATGGCATGATGACCTAATGGTGAATGCTTTTCTCTGTGGAAGGCATCCCTATGTGATGGCAAGCGAGAAACCAAAATACAATGTTAATAAACTCAGTCTACATACTGCATACCAATGAAATGCTTCAAATGAGGACTGATAGTTTTTACATTTGAATCTAATCACTGACATTCATAATTCTTGCAGAGAGGAACACTGCATCTTTAAATGAGAAAGTTTGATTTTACTTTTGCTCCTACAGCATGTCAGCATCTCAAGTTCATTTCTTGCAACCTACACTATGGTGATTTGTAATCAAGCCTCCATGAGCTCGTGACATGAAGTACTGTTCTGTTGTCAAGTACTATCAAACTTTTCTGATAATGCTGAGTTAGGACAACCAAACAAAGCTAGCACTAAATAATGTTTAAAATTGTATACCTTTTAATGATCTTTTCAAGTATTTGTTACTGAAATTGTATAATGTGGAGTTTACTAGGTGTTATGTTCCAGTGCAGTGCCTCCTTTTCTTTCCCCACTGCTCTCTGTGGTGAGAAATTTGCCTTGTTTAAAATAATTACTGTGCCCTCGCATGACTGTTAAAGCTTTCTGTGCAAAGATGATTGTCTAAGTGCCACATGCCTATGATTGAGAAGAAAAATAATCTATTGTTACCTCTGAGTTGTGTTCAACTGAAATGCTATTCAACAAATAACTTAGGAAAAATAGTTCTATTTTTAGCTTTTCATATCTCTGCTGTCTTTTTCTCATTTTATTTTGGCAGCAGTGAAGAATGGATTGTATAAAGACTGCTTGCTAATATGAACAAAATGCACTTGTAATTCCTGGAAATAAATCTAAATCTTATATCTTCACATTAACATTAAGAATTAGTTTTTGATTTCCTCTTGGGTAATGTGTTTGAATGGAAATCAGGTTCAATTGCTACTGTAGTATGTAAGGATGCTTGCTGGTTAATAACTCCAGGCTTCCTCCTACCATTTAGTCTGCTCTTCAAAGAAATTTAGAAAGCCATTAACTTAGACTTCAATAGATAAGGGTGCTTACAAGATTCCATTTCAAAATTTTCTTTTTCCTATAGTTTTAGTCTGCCAAAACTAATTTTTAATAAGCAGGGGTTCATCATTAAAGAGCATTTTCTATTAGGAAATTCCTGTGGTACATAAATCTCTGTTGCGGGGAACATATTAGGAGCATTGTCGGGACACTGCACAAGTGATTATTGAATTGTGGTATGGAACCTATGCTAAAAACATTTCAATAGAAATATGCACTTGACTGTTGTTCTACCAGTGTAGAAATTTCTCTTGACATTTCTACACATCTTTACCAAAACGCTTTTCTCACTCAGTTTTGAAAAACTGAAATACTTCTAGAATCTCTGCTACTCGTATGACCATCATTACTACAGGAATTACTTTTGGCATGGTTGGAAAGACGACTGTTACTGAAATTAGTTTGTAACACCTCAGTTTTAAGTTGTTAAGGAAGAACTTTGGCAGCTTACTTCATCCTTCTCTTTACAGTTTGTTTTGTTTTTTTTTTTTTTTTAATATTTTCTGTAATTTTGGATTTCTGGGGAAGGGGAGACGTACCCTGACATTCTGTTTCTCCATGACAAGCCGAGGGTTTGCTTTACCTAACATCTGGTGCTTTCAGGCTTTCTTCCTTATCTGTTCTTGCTTAATCCAGTTGGCACCCATCAGTACCGGTAACCACACTCATCAATCTTTTCCTGAATTCAGTGACCATTTTGGGGTTGAATTTATTGATGCGTCAAATGCAGAAGCTTTTTTTTTTTTTTTTTTTGTCAGATTTTGAAAATAGTTTAAAAGAAGGTGCCTATAACAACACTGTGTTAGGTCAGTTATTTCATCATTTTACTTTTTTTTTTTCTTTATGTAGTTTTTATATTTTAGAGTGGAGAATGGCAACTCTTAATTGAAGTAACATGCATATTTCATGGTAAAGATGTTTTGGGAGTAAGGAATGTAAACAGTTCACTGTCAAAAACATTCCAACCTTACAGCTGAAGAAAAATATGCAAACACAAAATTCTCATGGATGCTTTGGCAAATAAGCCTCTTACTCTGCTGTCCTGACTGTCACCAGACTCTTCCTCGTCAATATCGCACGTTATATCAAATCTGAAGTGTACAACACACTACACAGGCTGAGCGGTGTGGTGCACTAGGAGCTTTCAGGAGTAGCAGTGATGATGTAACTCAGCAGTGGCCTAATGAAACCCAAGGAGTTGAGTGTGGTTTTCCTTTCAGAATGAGAAAAAGAAAAACCTGTTGTTGCTGCCCACTGTAATATGCTATGATATATTTATACCATGTCGAAGTTGTTTGCTGAGCAACTGTGCTATAGATTTAAACTTTATTAATATATATTTGCTTATGTTAGTGTAGTTTATATAGTCCTTGGTTATTGATAAATTTATTGTGTTGTTACAGCACAGTGATATGGTATAAATATAGGTCTATACATACACACCATATACTCATGAATTTGGTCCCTTGCATAGTACTTTTATATTTGTACAGCAATGTCTTCAAGCAATCCCAGATTTTAGGGGAAATATTTTTGTAAATGCTGTGGTTTAAAAAAAAAAATAAATCCACACAATCCTTTTACTAAGTTTTAAATACATTTGTGGTTCAAAATGGTTTAGTTGACAATTAAAATTAAGACACTAAATTAGTGAAAAGTGCACATTAGTAAAGTGAAGCTTACAATGGTTTTTGTAGCATGTGCTGTGATCAAACTAAGTGAAACATTGGAGGAAATGTCAAAGTTGGACTACCTTTGTATATCTAGAACAAATTTCTAAAGGTTGCAGCTGGTTTACTTACTATTGTTGCCTTTTCTTGTGTTGTATCAGTGTAGAGCACTCTTAAAATACTCAAACTGCTTTGTCTTTGCTTTGTACTGTTGGTGCCTTCTTAGTCATGTACCCCACAAGTCCTGCATAGCTAATTTAGTTAATGGTAAGTTTAAAATAAAAAAGCAAAGGAAGATTTTATAAAAAAATAATTAATAAATCATTTTCTGTATGTTCTTATTCATTGTAACAATTAAACGTTTATATTGTGACAGATTTGTGATTTGGTTAATCTGTATAGATCAATTGTAAGTAGCAAAGGTTTATATTTCGTCTTATTCTTTTGATGTTGTAAACGTATGTGATTTTCTTTTTTAAATCAGGTAACTTAATGTTCTGTTTTGTTTTTGGCATCTGAATCTTGTAAAAACAAAATCATTAAATTGTGTCCCTGTATTACCAAATCAGCATAGTACTGTGCATATATAGAATGACTGGAATTTTGCTTTAAAATGCACTGTTTTATAAACCGTAAATACACTGCTGTGTATTACATTAGCTTATCTAAAAAACATGAGTGTCACTTGAACGCTGCAGTAGTGAGTAGCCTACATCTAATATTTGTAAATACTCAAATGTGTTTGTTCCACTGTATGAATATACGAGCTTGAAATTAAATTAGGGAAGCCATCCAAAAACACAGGTGAAGTTTCTTAGTGACAGGCAGAAATGTTTTATGTTTAGTGCAAGAAAGTTACGAAATCATCACTATTTTGAGCTATTGAGCACAGAGTAACGCAAATAGATTCCAGTGTATCTGATGATTCACAGGCTTTTTTGACACTCTTTATATTGATATTCATATACCCATTACCTTGTTCCCATTAAGTCTTGAAAATAATTACTGGAGCGATCCTTAGAGACAAAAATGTGTTTTCATTTTACTACAAAAAGATTCTTCTTGGGCCAAGGATTTGAAATGTGTGATTTCTGGGAGCAGTGCACATAAGCTTACATCACTGTAATGGGCTTTTAATGATTTTTATTTTTTTTTTAAGACTAAAATCAGACAGTGCCAAAGAACTGAACTCTTAAAAGGTGTAGTTGGATAATGGCTGCTAGAAATTTGAATTAATAGGAGAACAGAAAATGCAACCTGAAACTAAAGAGAGCTTAGCTGTAGTAGACAGGTCTGTAACAACTCTGAGAATTGGCTTATTAACTCATCTCTTCATCCCCTCTTTGGCTTTCACAGCAGAGTACTTAATTTTTTTTTCCCCAGAATATTACAGAATTTAATTTTTGCTGTAGGTGGGTTTATGTGTGTTATTACTTTTTAGCTGACTGTAGCTGCCTCCCGCTTGCTTTGTTCCCTCGAGCTGTATTCACAGTAGCATGTACTTCAGTGTGTTACCTCAAGGTGTGACTACGCTGCAGCTTGTCTCAGCAGAGGTTTTGGCAAGCTGCTGATTGACTTAACACTCTTGTAATCCTTGTTTAAGTAGGATTAGTTTGAAATGTGTGTATTTCCTGTGTTTCACCAGAACTGGACACTGATCCTGTCTATCTGTAAGCTTCAAGTATAATGGACTCTTAAACTCTCCAAGGCTGTAGAGATGGGTGCTTGGGTTTGGGTGCAGTTCTGTGGTTTGTGTGGGATGCTCTGTTTCAGTGAGAGCCCCCTGGATGCTCCTGGAGCTGAGCTGCCAGTCCTGGGGGAGGTGGTGCACTCATGAAGGCTTGTGAGGAACTTGAATATCCCCATCCCTGGAGATACTCGAGGTCAGGCTTGATGAGGCCCTGAGCAATCTGCTCTAGTAAAGATGTCCCTGCTCACTGCAGGGGTGTTGGACTAGAAGACCTTTGAAGGTCCCTTCCAAACCAATACATTCTATGATTCTAACTACTTTTGAGTACAAGCCCTGTTTATTGGAAGAGATACTAGTGTAGGTTTGATGGCATCAAGCTTTGTAGAGCTCTGACCCCAGGACTTTCTCTGCAGACCAAAGATGCCAGCTCCTGTGTTGCACACATTTTGTTTTCAGTTATTCTTTCTACTAAATTGCACATACGTAACACCTGACAAGCTTATAAAAAAACCAAACCAAAACAACATTTAAGGCATTTAGAAGACTTGGAAACATCATGGCATCAACACATGCCATGTCTCTTGATGGGTATCTTTTTACTGCACATGAAACTCTTCATATCTTCAGAAGAGTTCTAGAGCTTGAACTCTGGTTCCAAAGGTAACTAGAGGTGCTAGAGGTGGCCAGTGTTCACATCTCCCATCAGAAATGTGGCCCATGCAGGCGGTATTTGTGTGAAGGCTAATCTTGGAAGTCAGATAAGAGGATTGTTCTGTAACTCCTCTGTCTTTCCCCATTATAAATTGCTGGTGACTTTCCTTCAGGTGATTTCCAGAACTCTGCCTGCTTTTTCAGAATATCTTGCTATTGACAATTTACTTTTCTGTCTTCCTATTCAAAGTGAGTCTAAACAAGTCCCAGTTGTTCCAAAAATCTTTATTTTAGAGGATTTGTGAGCTTTCTGATAATAAGCAACAGATTTTTGATCCCATTAGTTAAACTGATGTAAATCAAGTGAAGAGGTATGCAAGAAAGCTGGAAGGTCTCCAGAGACTCTTCTTGTTGGAAGCACAGCATGTGATCTGGTAACTGTATGTGGATTTCTGGGCGTAGGGAACAGAAAGGAACAAGGCATTTGGCTAATGTGTGGCATGAAACCCTGTTCCACTGGGTTTCTTTGTTGCCGTTGTGAATTTCTGCTGGGCTACATCCCTAAAATTGCCTCTTGTCTTCCTCTCAAGGCACATACACACAGAGCCCTTTTCCTTAAGTTCTTTCCCTTTCCATCTAATGAGTTAGTGTGGCAGAGAGATGTGTGATCCTTCTAGCTTTTCATCTTACTTGGTGCTGAGGTAGCTTGTGTTTGTACATGGAGGCTGCAAAAAGGAGCCCTATTCTGTTTCTCATTTCCCAGAAAAGAGCAAGAAATACCTTGAGAGCACGTTGGGCGTGCAGCATTTTATCATCAAAAAGTACAGAGTTAAAAAATACTTGATCTTGTGAGTCTTTCCACGAGCGTGCAAGGCTCAACTGTGCAGCTGTTTGACTGCAGTATTGCGTCTTTGTGTCTCCCTCCATCACTGCTTGGACTGGGCTGACCTTAGATCTTGCTGAGTTACTTTCTTCCAGCGACACTTCTCTTCCTCAAGGTTTTACGCTTTCCACGTTGGTATTTTTCTCCAAAGTCCTCTGACTGCTGTGACTGACTCTATGACTTCACATCTTTGTTTTTACGTTTCTTTATCTTGCACGGCTGTCGATTACCTACAAGTCTCACAGCTCAACTTTTGTTTGCTTTTTTTAATTTTTTCCTTCTGTAAAGCTGAGCCAAGGACACAGCTGTGCTTCACAGAGCCGGGCCCTGGTTACAGGCACCGGCTCCTGTGCTGCTGGTTACAGCTGCTGGCTTTGGGGAGACAACTCGGGTAGGGCAGAGCAGCTCCGCTCCTGCAGTCAGTCGTTGCAGTGCCCGGGATGGCACCGACGAAGGTGTTGCACAGGGTAGTGATCTGTTAATTCCACCTGATGATTTCCATGCTGACCTTGACTGCAAAACCCAGGCATGGCAATGGAAAATTTTAGTTTCTCTAGCCATGGTGCATGCTTCAGCATGTCCGAAAACTATTTCAAAATTCAGGCTTTTCTAGCAAAAACATAATAAAACCTAAAGCTGCCAGGGAATGCCATATTTTTTTTTTTTAAGTTTGCTGTTACTAAAAGGCTTGAGATGCACCTGTTAGGGGTTTTTTGTTGTTGTTAGATCTAAGGCTAAATAGGTTGTTCTGAAGATGTTTTTCTGTCTTAAATCTGCAAATGCAAAAATACTGAATATTCAGAATTTTAGCTTGAGACTCCCTGAACTGATTATATCACAAGTGAGCTGAATAATTCAGGGGAAGGTTTTTTAGTCAAGCCTTTCTCCTAGTTCACCTTTTATTTCAGTAGCTAGTACTTAAGAGAAAATTTTGACTAAAAGAACTCTGTATTCCTGGAAGCATTAAAACTCACCAATATTCTAACTTGTAGTTGAGACATCATAGACTCAAGAGTTCCAACTTTTGACTTTTTAATGCATTGTGTTTTTTAAAAAGCTTTCTGTTAATTTTTGTACATGTATATACTTTTGCAGGCTGTTTGAATAGGTATGCCACAGATGTGGAGGGAACACAACTTTTGCAAGCCAGCTTGCACACTCAAAAATACTTAAAGGAATATCGTTGGTGTCACTATAGCTACGTATTCTAATTCAGTGTTTGCTCGCACGTGCAGCATAAGCATAGCACTCCAGACAAAAGTGTGGGGATTAAGGGGGGGGGAGGAAGAGCTGTGGTCATTTCTTAAGCATTCTTTTGTAGCTAATTTATAAACATGTTTTTGAGGGTGTGTTTGGTGTTTTGGGAGGACTGTATTAAGCTGTTTTTACAGCTGAATTGGTGACATTTCGCTAAGTCTAATATGCTGTTGTTCCAGCATGGCAAAGGTCTGCATAATTCATGTGTGCTCAACTTAATCACTGGTTTTCTTCTTGTGACAATAAATGGCATTGTACCAAAAGCAATATATCCTGTGTGTAGTTACTAGTGGAAATAATTATTACTGTGCGGCTTTTATTTTCATTGTCTTTCCAGCGCTTGCCACTAGCATGGATTGTGTGCATTGGCAGTTGCACCAGGCTATTAAAGATGTCTGGGGGAGAAAAAAAGGGTCCTGAATAATACTCGTGTGCTTTCTGGAAGCTGCTGCTGTACTTTGAAGCAGAAGAGGGTTGCATCTGCTGCTGCATTAAGCTTATTTTCTTCTGAGTCTTATCATCAGAATACATCTAGATCTAGAGTGTTTCTCCGGAATTGCTCCTCCACATTTTTCCTCTTGAGAAAGGCCCAGGCTCAACACCAGCATCGTTAGAGCCAAGGATTATAAGAGAGCGGAAGGGCTTTTTTTCTCTGCTTGATTTTGGGATGCTGCTAAGCTATGCTCAGCCTTATTAGATCACGGCACTGTTACAAGACTTGTGGAATGCTGCAACTGGTTTTGCTCACCAAGTACTTAACTCGAGACCAGATAAGACTGCGCAGGCAATATGCAATGCATGGGAACTCTCTAGTCTTAAGTTCTGTCCCTTCTGTCCTCCCAGTAGCAATTCTGTGCTACTGGCTCTGCAAGTAAACCAGCCCTGGATAACTTTCCCTTAAAAGAGGGAAGCTTTTTTTTTCCTTTCTAGGTGCTCAAAAGGGCAAGATACTAAGACAGTTATCTCCCCACCACTTGCATTTGACTGCTAATGTGTAGTATTCATCATACTAAAGTGTCACTGTACAAAAAATTTAATGCTGTAGAAATAACAGGGCTGAAGAACTTGCTCTTCTCAACGTGTATATTCCTCCTCACTTTCAAAGTCTGTGGAAAAATACCTACTTTCAGTTATAACTGAATAGCTTTTCTGCATTTTCTGTGCACATTTTTCTCTGCTGCCTCCTACTCTTCTTAGATGTGACTTATTTTACTGCTAATGGTGTTACAAAAACTGTAGTACTACAGGTGTCATGTGGTAACTTGTAAATAAAATTACTGTAAACACACGGTCAAGTTATTTGTGGTGCGGTTCTGTAAATGTGTGACATGACTTTAGCTGTAAATCTTAACTGCGCTTTCCTGAAGGACCTATACATTGCTCTTAGTGATTATAGAGCTGATGTCTGTGCCTTTTACAAGAAACCTCTCTGTGACCAGCCTCCACAGCAATCTGGTCCTAGTAACAAGTTCCAGGCAACTATAGCATTGGCAGCAATTATTTCTAGGCAGTAACTTTGCAACATAATTTGCTAGATGACAGCAAATCTGCACTTATGTCAAACTGCTTGTCAGTGGAGCAGTAATACATTTTTATGTAAGTATCTCTCACAATTTGTATAGCAAGTAGAGAACACAGATTATTTACTGTTGGAAGCTGATTAGGAAATGGTTGCTCTGGCAGCATTTTTTCCTTGAAGCCTATCAGCTCTAGCAAAGGACTCTGTTTCCTATCCAAGTGAGAGGCTGGCGGAAAAAAAGTGGAAGAGGTCTGACCTGTGTAGAGAACACAAAGTGCTATGTTTTAGTTAAAAAAACAGATACACCGTTCTGTTGTGTTCCCTTCATGGCTGGTGTGCTGTCAGAAATGGAGCAACGAAGGCTGTACTCCCTTTCTCTTCTAGAAAACAGTCCTGAGGAGATCTAATTAGCAGTCAGATGTTAAGCTCCTCAGAACGATTTGCCTTTGTGTATGCATGTGTTGTGGAGGGCCTATCATTGGTTGCTGTAGCAGTAGATAAAATTTGTTTAAGGGTTTTCATGCCTTTTCTTTGGAGGATAAATGTTTTAGTCAGCCCTGCGGAATACTTTAAGAAAATATTCAAATAGCTGAATTTTCTGCAGTGCTGGAGGGATAAGCAACTTACTGTTCCCAACTACCTGAGGCTCCAGTCAGCTGTATTTGTGCATACGGGTAAAAACCACCTTCTACTCCACAGCACGGCAATGGGCTCTTTTTGAAAAGCACGCCTGAGCTGGGGTGGGTGTGCCGGGGCAGCAGAAGGGTAGGCTGTTTGACATACGTGGTCCTTAACGCTGTTCCTCCTGCTGGGGTGCCTCCATGGAATCATCTTCTGCACTTCTCTCTTCCCTGTCCCTCTGGCTTTGTCCCAGAATTTTTCCCATTAGTGCAGACTAAATAATGTTGCTTGTTGATGCCTTCTGTGTGACTGACTAGATTTTCCTCCCTCTTCCACTCTAATTTAATCTAGAAGTGGAGTTCACTCCAACTTGAATTCTGAAATTGTTTTGTTTGGTTTTTTGGTTTTGGGGGTTTTTTTGTGTGAGAGCTGTCGGTAGTTATTACAGAGCTGAGGTTTTTGCTAGGCAAATAAGACTCCTCGTGAGACAGTAATAAAACCCTTGGTAAGCATCTTTGACTATGCTAGCTTTGTTTTGTACAATGGAGTTGACAGAGAGATAAATCGGAACAGATTTTTTTGCTTTCCTTGTGTATTGTGGCAATCATCAAGGGCACACTAATTTGGAAGAAACTGATTTTAGAAAACTGCTCAGGTTTAGCAAACATTTTGTGCATTCATTTTTAAAAATAACTGTCCTAGTGATCTGCAGCGCAAGTACCGTTATTTGAAGGGACTGGCTACAGAGGGTCAGTGGCAGTCATGCAGCACTTGCACAACCTCTAGTTTGGAGTTCTCCTGCAGCTGCCCAAGAGGGGAAAAGCAAATCAGAAGAGTCGTAGCTCTTTTGAAAGCAACTGGTGAGCCAAAAAATGGTATGTGGTGCTGTCTAATAATGTTAGCTATGGTCAGAGTTTAAATGGTGACAAATAAATGAGCAAAGAACAAAAAATTTGCCTTTCACTTTCAACGTGTGGACAACCAACAGCTGGGCCAGACTCCATCTACTTCAGATACTGCCAGCCACACTCAGTCTGTAGAAGTTTGCTGTATTAACACAGATTTTTTCTACAACTTCCCTTCGTGCTTTTGTTAAGTAATTAAGAAAATTGCTTTCCATTGAAATCAATCCTATAAAGTCAAGGGAGAAAGAAATGACCTTCCAGTGTTGCTCATGACTTTCAGTGACTGGATATGATAATATTTCTGCTTCTCAGCTTTAAATTGCTCCTGTAATTCTCCACCCTATTCTTCACTTTAAATCTCCTTCCCTGCAACAGTTACACAGAATCTTTGGGAGCCTGATTCTTTTAAAGGAGTTTAGCATAGTAAGAGGCAAATACCACATGGAAACATTTATCTGCAAACAGTTCCACTTAACATGGATCAAACTGTTTGTCAAAGCAGGAGCTGTGGCACAGTAGCTTGTGACCTTTTACCATAAGGGATAATTGAGTTTATTTACAGCAAGCATATTAAAATAAACACTTAGTTCAAAGAATAAACATACTCAAAACAAATACAACCCTTTTCAGAATAAAATGTCATGTCTGTGATAGCTACTGAATGGAATCTCTGACAAAAACACCCCAAACAAACAGGTACTAGAAAACAAAAATGTCTCAGAAGCAATGCTCTTGAATGAATGAATTTCATACGTGCAACCGAGATTGTCTGAAGGTGGTGATTATAACCCAGGCGTTTTTTGTGGGTAGGGAGGTGGGCAGCAACAATGAAGCCTGTGGCATTTCTTGTATAAACATTTCTATCCACAAATTGGCACATACCTCCTCAAACAGAGATAGCAATTAATTAACTAGGAGAGTCCATTTCAGCTCTTAAGGAGCTTATTCAGGATATTTATGTATTGCCTTGGCATTGACTTGTGCTGAGAAGGGATTCATGATGACATTGTTGCGTTAAATTATTGAAATTTGTCATGTGTATATTTTGGTTTTACTTGAATGTGTGAATCACTTGAACACCTAGTAATTTTCACTGTGAAAAGAAGTGTGACTGCATTTCAGGGATCCTGCCTTGCCTGCTAACTGCACTTGAATTTGGAGGAGAGAAAAGATTTGCTTTTCTTTTGGAGTGCACACTTCCATGCCCTGAAATGTCTTTAGAATAAAATAATCTTCAGGTAAAGTAGTAAAAATTACAAATTCTATGTATGGACTGTTCAGGGATAATAAATATACCCGTATGCCCTTTGAACCTACTTATGAGTGAAGAGCTAGCCAACACCTAAAAAGCTTGAGGAAAATAGATAATGTAAAGCTATCCCATGTTCTCCTATAAACACAATTCCTATATCCTGCTGGCGAGTAAACCAGGGGCTGTCATTTGCCAGGGTGTGGTAGGTAGCAGAAGTTACAATGCTACTGGGTGTTTTCTCCGATGCCATGTTGGCTTTATTACACCAGCCCCAAAGGTGGATTAACCCAGTGCCCTGTCTCCTTCAGGAAGTAATGGTGCAGTCAGAGGTGCTCTACCTGGTATTCTCCCTTTTTCCATTTGCTGTCTCCTGTAATCAGTTATTTTCTTGTTGTTTTATTTTTTTCTTTAGTCCTTTCAGACTTAAAGGTTGTCTTAGGGTCAGATTAATGCCCGGGCTTAGCTGGAGAACAGGCATCCTGAGAACTTTCTGTAATTCTTTGCAATGATGTGCTAGCTTTTATTAAATGGACACTCAGACAATGAAGGTAACCACTGAAAAATGTAGGCTGGAAGGAACATCTGAAGGTCACTTGGTCCAACCCTTGCTGACAGCAATGAAGATGCAGTGACCTGGCCTACCCCTGGCCTGCATGGGGCTGAAGAAGACCTAGTCAAGGAAGAGAAGGAGTTTGTACATCTTTAGTTCTTACTTGCTTATGCCTTACACTGCTAATTTTTGCAGGCCTTAAGAGATACAGTAACTGATAAAGTCAGAGATGTAGACATGGAATTTACCCTTCACTGTTTTTTTCACCCATGTTTCAGTCGTGTTGCCTGCAGGCTATACAGGGGGCTACCTCTCACAACATCCTTTTTTCTGTTTTGACCAGAAGACATTTGGAGCAAAGAACGTCATTCACATTTGTACAGAGCCTTTAGCTACCTCAGAGATGCAAAAATGAACCCCTCTTTGCTGTACAGGCTGCCCTTCCTGGCACCACCAGAGTTTGTGCTGTTCCTGCTCACGGGCTAAGCTTTCATTCTTCTCATGCTACTTGTTGGAACGTTTCAAGCACTGAATTTTACACATACAGACAATCTATATTCTAGAAACCAAAAGCCATTTTGTGTAACGTGCATTTAATTTTGTCCACAGGTCAATTTTTTCAGCAACAGGGCTATATAGTCTCTAGAGGGGAAAAAGAACAGAGATAAAATTGACCTGAGAAAAGATATAAGAATGCTTCTTATTCAGCCTCCCACTATAATCCCTGCCTTCGTGAAAATCCGAATAAAAGCTGTTAAAAAAAAGGAAAAACATAACTCTAGTTTATGTACTTCAAAAGGTCTCCTGCCTATTCCAGTAATTGTAGAACTGTGGGAGTGATTATGGTCTGTGGTCGTGCCATCTGCTGGTAGAAAGTCGCCAATGACTGTCGTTTATATAAATAAAAACCTTGTTGAACGACAGTTAAACATGATGATTAAAGAGCAAAATTGGTAATAATAACACCTAGAGTGTTCTGAAAAATAGAAATCCTCTAGAATTATAGCTCCACTGTTTATGAAAGGCTAACCTAGCAACAGTTTAGAGCAGGAACATACTCCTGAAACTGGTAGTGAATGATTTATGTTTTTACATGGTAGGATTTGGTTGGTTGGTTTTTTGTTTGTTTGTTTGGGGTGGTTTGGGGGTTTGGGGGGGGTTTGGGGGGGTTTAAAGCAGGCTGAGTTGCACAGTGGATGTGCAAGGCAGTAGAAATGAGGATTAAAAGAAAATTTTGTTGTATGGGGACTGAGTTGATAATTCTTCCCCTTTTTTTCCCAGTTTCTGATGTGGGTTCAAGCAATTCCAACCACCTACAAATAAAGCACACCACCATGCTAGGGAATGAAGGACAGAAGCAAGGTGAAGCATTGGGTACTTTCTTAATATAAATATTAATGACGATTATAATGTAGTTATGATTGTCAAACTTTGTACAATCTGTTCTTCACGTCTCTGTACCTGTCCACCCCTCTTCATACACACTGACATAAGTATCAAAAGAGCAATGCAAGATAAAGGACTGAGATAAAACAGTGTTGTAGCCTGATAACCTGAAAAATTAACTTTACTAAACAGTTGCTGTGTTTTAAAACGTCTGCTTATATGTGACTCGATTTCTCTCTTGTAATAATATCCAAGGGATTGCAAAATCTTGTTTGTAGCAGCAGCAAAGTGTCTTGCAGGAAGTTTCTGGATACAAACGCTCAGGGGATCTTGCTGCTTTGATAGTCATTCTGAAGGCTTTGCAATGGTTTCCATGTGCTGCTTTGCACCCTGCTTAGATAGGTGCTCTGTCTGCTCTATGGTTCTTTGAGCTTACAAACGAGCAGATACCATTTTTCTGATTAAATCTGAATTACATTGACTTGTGCTTGTCAGCTCCTGACAGAGCAGCTGGTTTGGTCCTGCCCTGTGCCTCACTGAGCCATGCAGAAGTTTCAAGTCACTTTTTTTTTAGAACCTAAAGGTTTGAGATATCCCAGAAACGAGGCACTGGAATGTGAATATTTTTGAAGCTCTTGTCAAAAAGGATAGCTGAGCAGGGTCTTGACAAGGATACCAGGGAGTAAAATAGCAAAACCCAGGATGCAAAATGGGTTTCAAAAGCCTTTGACAGTTATTTTGCGTGGTATGCCAGCACTGACACAACTCTCTTTGAGTACACTGATGCAGAAAAAGATGCTGAAGCCTGTGACCCATAGGCAGTGTGGGTAAGATCCATCTGAGTGCCAGCCTCTCCAAGACTTAGATACCGATTGAGATGGCATTGCGATATTTGCATTTCACCCCTGTATTACCAGTCAACCTTCTATCTCAGTGCACTGCAGAACATGCAGAGCAGCATTACCTTGGTCTTTATTTTAAGTAATTGTTATTGCATATTGTGACACATGCCTGGTAACTTTTATGCTTAGCGCTGAATGCTGCTGTCTCAAGCAGATGTCAGATCGCCTTATAGCTTCCTCCCAGGCTGATTCCAGCCATTTAAAATGTTAACCATGCTGTGGTTGAAAAGAAGGCCTGAGTCCCCTTTGCAACAGCCCAGTTACCACATTCCTCTTCCCTGTGCCGTCTCACTGGGCTACAAGCTACACTGGTGACTGTGCCAGGCTCAGAAAATGTTTTGACAAACATGTAACTACCAGAGCAGAACAGAGTAAGTATTCAGTAGCTGTACGGCACAGTACATAGCACAGTGTGTATGTACTGTGTGCACAGTGCCTTCTGAACAAGCAACACACTTCTTTAATGCAAATATTTTTTCTTGGTACAAAATCTAGCAAGGAATTCTTCATATAAAACTGTAGTGCAGCTATGAGCAAATTTAATTTATGAAATGCATAGGATGGCCAGCAGAAAGAATGTGACTTTGATACTATTACCTCACTGTGTCAGTGTTGCAAACCAGCACTTATTTTCCGATTTCTGAGCACGTGTGCAGGGGATATAAAATGGAATTCTAGATATGGAATGTGCTCCAGTTTGGCACTTACATTACAACGTAAGGCTGCTTTGTCACTCACCTTTGGATATCATGGATGATCCATATGACATAGCAAGAGAGACTGTTCTTGCCAGGCACATTTTGCCAGGGCCTGCAACTCCTTGGAAACAGACATTTTCTTTGTTTCCACGTCATAAGGATCAGGGGATATGTCTTTCATATTAAGATTGTCAAAATACCTGTGCAGCTAGCCTCATCCTGTCACATAGCCAGTACCAGTTTCTGGAAACATCATTTGTATTCTTTTGATCTCTGCAACCTTGCATTTCTGACAATATTTTTAGAGAGACAAATGCAACGTCTAATGTGACTGTGAGAAGCTCTATCCAGTAATATACAAGCTGAAATACAACAGAACAGAAAATCCAGCATACCCTGTCAGCTCACTGCCTTCCTGCTGCCAACACTGAAGGTGCTAAAAGTGATCTACTTACTTTTTTTACAATCTGAATATATAGTTGTGCTATACACCAAAATATGAACTTACATAACTGGGATATGAACAAGGGACTTGCTGAGCTATGTGGCCAGTGAGTCCGGGTGTTGGTAATTTCTGCTGTGTGTTTTGTCCTTTCCTGTGCTGAGTTCATGGTTTGGGTGGGCAAGCAGTCAAACCAGGGCAGTTACTGAACACGCTTCTAGTTCAGGGATGGCAGAAAGAGGCTGATTGAAAGGTATCTGCTTTTTTCTTCCATTCAAATGCTACCATTTTGTTTAATGACAACCACCTGAAAAATATTTGTTTTAGAGAAGAAAAAAAAATGTGCCAAAATAAACAACACTCATCTGTGCTTATGTTTTGGTAGAAATTCTAGGCAGTTCTTGCAGGTAAGTGACAAGTTTCTTCACTTGCCACACCAACTTAACACTGAACAGCAACATTACTGCAGGTTGGAGTTAAAAAGTGCTGACAGACGCTTGTTCTCACTATGCCTGGCCAGGGCTTCTCTAACAGCAACAAGGAGGATGTAATCAAATATTGTGACTGACTGTTACACAAGGCAACAGGCAATTGTGCTTGAGTTAATCTTGCCTTTAACCAGTCTCCCTATTTCTCTATAACCAAAACATTCAACTCATTTATTCTGTAAGTTATAAAGGACGTTCACACATTTATTTATCCATATTTATATAAGGATGATAATAAGAAGATTCAATCCATTATAAAAAAAAAAATCAATACAGTTTAAGCCACAAGATGGAGCCAGTACAGTACCAGGCACATATTCCCAGTGGAAGAAAATGTTACATGCTCTTTCGTCCCTAAATCCTTCAGCAGCTTTAAGAGCATTGTTCGCTTCTCACCTAGTTACTGAGACAGCATTGGAGAAAACAAAACCCAGAAATATCTAGTAGTTAGGGTACAGAATTTATATATAAATCATGCCAACCCACAAATGAAACTCTTACGAGAAAAATAAAAATCAGTGATGCTTCCTTCTTGACTCTAAATAAAACTAGTCTTTAGACTCAGTGGCATTCTCCAGGGCATTACAGACTTAAGTGACTTGAGGAAAAGAAAGAAGGGAAGATTAAGAGGAGGGAAAAATTAAAGAATGGCAAATAATGCCCTTGGGTTAATCTTACAGAATCAGGTGTATCAATGTAAGTAATAAAACAGCAGAGGCAGCTCTATCAGCTACCACAGTGAATTTAATATAGTAAAAACCCCAGTGAGCAGGAAAGGAAGACAGGGGTTGTTCTGTACATTTTCTTTACAGAAATCTTTTTAGACAATTTTTAGGTTAGTTATTAAATAGAAATTCATCTGTTAGGCCTGCCTGCAGTGTCAAGTTATGGCTTGTAATCTTATCTTCTGACAATCACAGAGCATCTATGTTTTCTTCTTGTTATTACTATTCTCCTCTTCAGTCTCCTCATTCAGTTGCAAAGTTACACTAGACTCATACTAATTACAATAAAAGCTTTTATTTTGTCCTTTTCTGACAGAAAATTTCTGTGGCCAACATTACTTTTTACTTTGTATAGTCATCTCAACATTGCAAAAAAGAATAAGCTCTTTACTAATACCTGTGTTTATACAATTGTATAAAATAGTGTGATGCCTTGAAGTTTTACCCTGCCCTGTTGCTTTTTGCCCTGTAAACAATGGTCTGGCTACCACAGGAAGTCAATCCTACTAATCAAAACAGGTATCTATTTTTTTTTTCCCTAGAGTATAGCTTTACTAAGGAAACCTATGTTCTGACTTACCTCTGACAAAATCCAATGACCTGCTGGTCATTCTTGACAAGAGATGCCCCCTGAATGTGGCCAAGCTCTTAACTTGTACGGTATGTCTAGACCAATTCAGGAGGAAACACTAACATGCTGAAAATATGTTTTTACAATCAATTAGCTACTTTTCCCCCCCCCCTTATAAAAAGATTCTCAGTAACAGAAGTCTTCATTAAAGTGTCAGTGTATTTATGAACAGGCCAGTCACACCCCCACTTCTTTCAGCTTAAGAATGGATACGTTTGTATAACATATCAGCTGCACAATGGTACTGCTTGTAGAAAAGACAGAAGTTAAACATCTGTAGCACTCATTTTATCTTTCATACACTGTTTATTCAAACCTCTAACTATATTAAAATAGTTGCTGTGAGTCTGGTGGATTAATAATGGATGAGTGGTAGCAGAAATATATTTTCTTAGCATTGTATAAGCTATCATTGTCTAAAAAACATCTAGAAGATGGGGTCTGTGGCCTAACTTTTTTATTAGACCAATTACCATGTTATCTTTTCCCCAAAGTCCATTTTGTTTATATTCTCTTAAACATCAGTGATTTTCAAATCTAATTTGCATTTAAGCTATTAGAGAAACTTTACCATATGTTTCTAGTAAGTTATTGAAAGTGGTGTTATGCCTTAAAAAAAATATCAACTCTGTCTCCAATGTATCTGAAATTTGGCTATTTGTAATTCAGGGAAGGTAATAGATTCATCGAGATTTTGTTTCCCTCTCTCTAAGGCTTCTCTAGGTTTTAAACTTTGCAAAGCTCCTTGCTTAGAAAGAAAGGTGGGAATAGGCAGGTATTCATGTTCTTGAAGTGGGAATAGCAATTCAGAAATGCCCTTGGGGATCCTAATGAAGAATCAGTTGAATGCCTGGCAATTAACCAAACAGACAGATATGATCATCAGAGTGTCTAAATAGGAAAACAACAATCCTGTGCTTGACAGGGACAAAAATTGCAGCTGGAATCCACAGTTCAAGAAATCATTTGATAACTTGGAGAAGGATCCGAGAAGAGACACAGAAACAACTTAAAATGAAAAACGTGCTTTATAAAATGCTATTAGTCAAAAGGATGACGTGCTCTATATCTATGGTGAATCCTACTGTCCCCTCAGCCTTACAGATGAAGGAAAAAGCAGCTGAAAGATAAAACTAAATACATTCAAGGGAGAAATAAGACATGTATATTTGTCAATGAGAGTAATTAATGACTGGAACCAGGAATTCATTTGTGGACAGGATGTTCTAGGATGTTTTCCTAAGGGATGTTCTGGTTTAAATGACAAGTAATATCACCAGTCACATGGCTTCTATCTTACAGCGAGTTGTACTGCATGATTACAGTAATCCCCTTGGATTTATCTGTGAAATGATAGAATATGCTTGTCCTGGATGCCCTAATCTGGACAGGATATAAAATGAGAATGGAAATGTAAGTCTAGGTTTTAAGATGAGAAACACATCTTTTAGAGGAAGGAAAGAAAAGAAGAAAAAAGAAATCGAATAAACTTAAAACAGAAAAAGCTTGAATCCCTGCCTTTACCCAACTGTTTTGCATATATAGGCAAGCATATGCAGAATGTGTTTTTATAAAACATGTATCAACAGAAAATTAATCTCTGATTTTCCGTGGCTCAAAAAAACACAGGTTTAACTTCTCAGATAAGTAATAGCTGGCCAACATTAGACAAGGAGTCTGTAGCTGCATGAAGCAGATGACAATCCTATATAAAG
Source organism: Antrostomus carolinensis (assembly GCF_000700745.2). Lineage (NCBI taxonomy): Eukaryota > Metazoa > Chordata > Aves > Caprimulgiformes > Caprimulgidae > Antrostomus > Antrostomus carolinensis. The sequence goes on along the minus strand of NW_010327196.1, from coordinate 5,367 downwards.
GTAGATTTAATAATACATTGAAAAGCTTACATAGTTCTTTTTATTCTGCTACCTTTTCCTTTCACCTCAGAGAAATGTCTTCTGCTTTCTTTACTGCCAAACACAGATAATACATGCTAGCATCTGCTTTTGCACTTTAAAATGCTATGGTCGTCATAAAGTGCAATTAACTTGTATGAGTTGTTGTGCTGGTTTATTGTGTTGCCACTTGTGTTTGCATGCTAAATTGAGATTCAAATGTTCCACTGTGCTGTGTAATTTACTTACCAGGAGTGAATAGCTGCAAAACTGATGATGCCATTTCCAGTCTCATGGTAAAGTGCAGCCTGATTCTTGTTTACAGTCTCAATGTATCTTGCTGGAGGCACAACCTATCCCTCTCTGCATTCAGAATTACCCAGCCACTGTCAGCGGTTGAGAATGTTTCTGTCTTTTCAGTCTTTGGATATGAGCTCGACACCTCCCGCAAAGGACCTTGGGAGAGTTTAAAATTACTGCTTTTTCAGAGATGAGAGAGAAGTTATAGAACTACAGGGTTAGGCTCCAGGTAACTGACAGATTTTGTCCAGTCATGTATACCAAAGCACTTTCATAATGAGAAATTAAATCCAAATACTGAATTCTGAAACAGGCTGCTGACAAATGTTAAGACTGCCTACCATTTTCATCCTGTCTTCTATCTCTAATATGCTTTTACAACATCAACTATCAAAACAAGTCTGTATTTGATAGATAAAATACTTATGCTTATTTCCCATAAACAGAAACTTGAGGTAGATTGCCCATAGACAGTAAGATTTGCAATTCAAGAGTTAGGACTGAAATATACAATGTACAGCTCACACCACTGCCTAAATCTACAGTTTTAATTAAAATAGAAAGACCTTCTAATGCATACTTTTGGTACTGCTTTTTGGTCTTGAATCTTCTTTTGTAGCAGTCTAAAGCATATCAGAATGAATCAAAACACTTGTGCCCCCAATTTTAGGACTTAATTTTTACTGTATCTCACCTTTGGGTCCTGATCTGTGAATCCTACAGCTCTAGAGGTTGCAACTGATTGTGCCAGGTATATACACAAATGGAACAGTTATAAATTCCCCATTAGAAAAACACTGCTGTTAATTTTATATAGAGAGATACACACATGTTTTCACACACTACAATTGTCTGTTCTACTCTTGAGTCTCTTGAAAGACTTTCTGCAAATCCAACAACAGTTATCAGGAACAGCAGAAACAAGCAGTTTCAGGGTTTCCCCACTTACCAAGCCAGGCAAGTAGCTGCTCGCAGTCCCTGCTGCTGCCTCTGCTTTTGAGGACAATCAGAACTTCATGGATCCAGTATCTTTTTCTCTCCACAGCTTGGCTAGTACAAGAAACAATATTCAGGGGTAAATATGGCTGTTCTTACGATCACAATTTTCATTACTGTGCTTATATCAAGATGATTCATTTTGTTGGCCTTGTATTTTTGTTTAAAGACCAAAAGGAGTATACAACAAAACCCAAACTCTTACAAGCTCCTACTGCTGTTACCCTGCAGTGAAAGGTCTAGATTTTCTAGTGAAAGTAAATATTTACAGATTATAAAACCAAATTCTGGGAAAAAATAGCAATAGAAATTTAAGCTAACTACTAAGGCAAGCTGAATCTTGAAGGGTTTGTATGCTGGCTAATTCCCTGGTCAATTTCTCTGCTTTAGGTACCACACTTGTCTATCTGTCAGTCTGAATATTAGAAAAGTTTAGTTAACATCTGGTTTTGCTATTTCAAAAGTCACACAAGAGATAAAAGTAGCACTTCCACAGTGATGGTGGAGATAAAAAGAGCAATTCAGATTTTGGAGATTACAAATCACCCTCTAGTGGTGTGTATGTCAGCTCTCTGATTAGAGAGAATATAAATACTCCTGAATTAGGTATCTCGAGCTGGGTAATACAGACTTTTTTCCACCTCACATCCATTTATATGTATATAAGCAGATGTCTACATCATATAAAAACCATTATACAGATTTGTCTGATTCATAGCCCCCAATCAAATTCCTCTGCCTATTCTCCACTTGAGGACAGCTTGACACATCAAAGTATTTCAGGACACGATTTTAAAAAAAAAAATTGGTTAAAGTCTCCATATTTTTGATACTTAACATATCCTGAAGAAGCAAAGGAAGGAATGATCCTGACATTCTTTCTCAGGTTAGAGATGCCTTTAATGGTCTTTCCTGCCTCTACCTGTCCTGTTTTGAGTTTGTCCTGTTTTCAGAATGGCTTTTTATAGTTTTTTAAAATGATTCACCAACCAGTTCTATTTCTAATGTGCTAAATCACACAGACAATGACTGCATGCCATCTCTCCAACTCCCATAACCCAATGAATTCCAAAAGTAAAGACCACAACCTTGATTAGAATCCTAACAAGAAACAGCAACACCCTCCCTCCTATTACAGAATTGTATTTAAAAAGAAGGTTCATGATGCAGAGCTCACAACAAAAACATAGGCAAGAGTTGTCAGTGTTAAAATCAGTCCCATTAAAATGGTGTGCATTATATTATTGATGATAATATGTTTGTGATATAACTAGGACACAACACAGGATTTAGTAGTAGTAGTAGCAGTAGCAGTAGTAGTAGTAGTAGTACGCCATCTGCTTTGGTAATCAAGATGAGAGCCCCACTGTGAAAGGCAGACTTCACCCTAAGAATTTACAATCTCAACAGTATAGAAATTTGAGATGCAAGCATTTAATTTCTTCCATGCTTTTTGGTTTAAGTTATTTCACTGGCTCAGTGGACTAGAGGCAGTCCTTTCAAGTACTTCATGCTGTATCAGAGGTTCATTCGTACAAGCAACCTTAACCTGCTGCTGAAAGCACTGTACACATCCTTGACATGCCTTTATCTTAAAAAAAAGAGAGAGAAAAGGATGGTATTCTAACAGTGCAGCTTGTGTATTTGTTACTAGGGAAACAAACAGCAAGGAGAAAGAAACCCTCAGTGTCCTTGTCATTTGGATCTTTCAGTGGAGAAGCAGAGCTTGTGTTAAAACAATGGAAACATTGTTCTGCTTTCGGGATCCTTTGCTGTCCTCACTGAATGACAGACACTTCTTTCTATCCCTTGTCCATCTTGTCATATCTGAAAAGGAGAGGCACGTCTACATTCCACATTGGACTGCTGGTACTTTTTTATTCCTCGTGTAGAGTTTAATTTGTTTCTGTGTAACCTGGTTAGTTCCTAACACCTAAACCAAGATCACAGCAAGGTAAACAGAAGAGAGAAACTTGATGTTGCATTCACATCTGTAGAAAAGCATGTACAGCAGCACTAGTAATTACAATTTTGCACATATTTGAGCCAGTACTGAACCAGAGCATCAGCAAGACTTCACAGGGTGCAAGAGGTACTGCAGCATTAGCCACATTTCAGCATCAGAGGAGCCTGTGCAGCTACGATCCCTGAAGAGGACTGTGTACGTGCGGTATCACTGCCTTTGAGGTTCAAGGGTTGTGTGTTGTGACGGGAGCTTTGTCACCAGTTTCAGTGAACCAGTCACGACTTACGTGGACTGACACCCCACAACATGGGTTGGGAGGACAACCTGCAGAAATCAATGTTGCCTTCACCATGACTTCCTGCTCACTACTTAATATTCCTCATTCCTAATCCACAAAAAGAGGATAAAAATTGCAACTATGGTAAACATATTGTGGTATAGTATTTAGAACCTGTAAAATACAGTACAAGTTTTAACTGTTATTAAAAGACTGAAGCAAATACTTCTAAAGCATATATATGGGAGTATTTTTTAGGCAACTGTATGGCAGCTGGCTGTGTGAATAGGGTACAGGATCAGCCATACCAGATGACAACAGCCCTCCATCTAGTCAGGTATCCTTCAATCAGATAAAGGATAATGGATAAGGAGAATGACTAAGAAACCTATCTTGTTAAGGGAGAGTAGTAACAGGCCCCTCAAAACAAAGTAAAAGAAGCAGCTTGTTAAAAATTTGTAAAAGCCCTTTATGGGATATTTTTAACTTTTAACAGGCTGAAGCTGTTTTTAAAGAAGCATTTCAAGATTTATGTACTCTCTGTACTGTATCAGATTTAATGTAATTTCTCTGCTAAATTATGCTGCATCCCTGCCTCTTTCTCCATTCCAATTATTATCTTCTTGTAAGTCTTTATCATACGCCTCATCTAACTCATCTGTGGGAACTGGATTAGGAAGCTTGATTTGGTGCACTCTGAAGTGAGGCTGAGTCAGAAGGATTATCACCTTCTCCTTTTTATAAGACTACAGCTACCAGCACTGGAGCTAAAGAGATGATGGGAAAATTGCAATAAAAGCCCTACTGAAAATACTCGCACAGATGTTTGTTTCATGCTCTTTTGCCAAAATACATTTCTTCTTTATTGTGCAAGCGTGACTTTTTTGTACTATTCCTCAAGAATGGCCATTAATTTGCCATTAAGAAGGAAGAAGCATATGACAAAAAATGTATAAGCATGTGAATTATATTAAAAAATTGATAGGCAGAATAAAATCAACTAGCACATGGTTTATTGATTATAGCCACTAGCTGAACTGTAATTGATTAGATTTCTCCAATATTCTGCAAAGTACCAAGGCCCCTTGGGTAAAAAAAAAAAAACCTTTATAAAGATTTGAAAAAAAAAATACGTCAGTACTGACAAGAAGAAAAGGAGGCAAACAAAATTTTATTGATGCCGCATTTATGCAGCATGACAAAAGAGCCCTGCCTCAGGGTGCAAAGTATGAATGACAGCTTCATCACAGGCTTCGTCAGTTTGTATCTCGATACTCTTTGCCCGTGGAAATAGACGAGTACAGCCAAAATAAACCAGGGGCTGGCTATTTACTTTTTTTAAGGAAAACAAGACCATTGCTACAGACCTTGGATGCTTCAGAAACTACTTGTATGCAAGCTGTATTTTGGTTTCCTTAGTCTTCCAAATTGTTCTTTTATACCTTAAAAGCTGTGTATTTTTTTCTTTATAAGCAATGAGCTCTTCCCAACTCTCCTTCCAGAAACGAGTGCTCTGACCCATTCTACTTGTCTTCCACTCTGCAGCTGAGCATTTTTTCTTAAGTGTTTTTTTTCTACAGCACTGGACTTTTAACAAAAGTGTGTCATCTTCCAGGGTTTTACCTACTTCCAGCAGAAAGGTGGAAGACAAAAACTCTCTGACGGGAGATAAAAGCCTGGGCACTCTCACGTTTTTTATTACAGTATCTTGACATGAAAACCCCTCTGAAAATGCCTCATGATGAAACCATAGCAGAGCCGGCTGCTTCGGCTGGGAATTTACCTCGTGTTGGATTGATCTCCCCCCGCC
>NW_010327195.1:0-12598 GCF_000700745.2 Antrostomus carolinensis | reverse complement strand
TAGAAAGAGATCAATATCTGTTATAGCTTTTGTATATGTAACTGGGCTTTTTTGATCCTGCAGTTCTTTGAACTGGATCTTTTTGAAGACTGTAAGTAAAAAATGTATGAAAGCAGATACTTGAGGTATATTTGGCAGATAAAAATAGCATTTAGAAAAGGTGTATTTCACTTGAAGTTGTAAGAAATTCTATTTTGCAATGAGGAAAGAGAAATCAACTGTTACAAGGTGTTGCAGAACTTTGATGTCAGTCTTCTATTCTCAGTACCCCATTACTTCTCAGTGCTTTCTCTTCCCTCTAACAAGCTTCAGCCTTTACTGGAAAAGAAAGAAGTTCTGAGAATGTTTATTTAGCCTTGAAATCTTTTCTGTTTGCTTAACACAACAAACATCAGACCCTGTATGTGTTCTTAAGTATTAATAGATGAATGAGTTTTTTTAAAGTAAGCTTACAATAAAATTTCACTTCAGAGTTCTCACTGACAGATATGCAGACTCCTTGGCTCATTCTGCTCCTGTAATACTAGAGTAAGAATGATTTAGGGAGTTTCTGATAGAAAGTGCTCTTTCCTTAAGGCATCATTCTCATCCCTTCCAAAATTCAAAGATTGCAGCACTGTTTTATGTTTGTTACAAAAGAGCTTTAATCAAGCTGCTGAGGTTTTTCCATTCCTTATGCTGCTGGTAAAGTTGGGTTTCACTGATACCTTGGTTAGGTATAATAGAGCTTTCTGTCAATGTTTTTTCCATGACTCTTCAGTGGGTCATTAATATGTTGTGTTTGATTTAGACAAGGTGTTACCAATCTTGCAATGCTGTGATATAAAAGATAAAGCTACTACACCAATTATATATGGAGAGAATTCTTTTTATGACTGAGTAGTATAAAAAAATTCTGAAAACCTGTTATATTTTACAGAAATAGAACAAAATTGAAAACCTGTTATATTTTAGAGAAATACAGATGAAGTACTGTTGTTATTGGCTTGATTTGAAAATCAGATTGTGTAAAGGAAGTATTGAGAGCCATCAGCTGGCATTATAAGCACCACACTGTTTCCAACCTTAATTAGTTAGAGCAATAAAGTAATTGGTAATGTCTGGCTAAAGTAGTAAACTTACACCAGTAGCTCTTCGACAGTATGTCAGGGTTTAAGAGTTAAATATACTGGCACAGTGCAGAGTAAAAAATAATTCCTCCAAATTCCCTAAACCAAACAAAAAAGAATTTACAAAAATCAGGGAGAGTGGTTATTATTTTTTAAGGCTGTAAATTCCTGTAGTGTGATGCATACTGGATGCCTAGGTGATACTGTTAGGGAAGACTAACAAAATAAACAAAAAGCAAAATAACTTCTTTAAATAGACTACTTCATGATTTATGCTTGACATTCAGTGTAAGAAGAATCAAGTTCTTATTAAATATTTTGATTTATTAGTAAGTAAATAGCATATTTCTAACTAATGTGTGGCATGAAGAAAATCAGAGGCAAAAAATACTCAGTGTAATGACAGTTCTTAAACAGAATATATTATACATGTGTCCCACAGAGACAGCTTTTCAGTTACAGTCAAAACAGCTCTACAACAGAAAAACCAAGCAAAAAAACCCTCCCAAATTAATCTCATTCATCATCTGGTGGTTTCATGGAAAGAGGTTATCAAAAGCTACTTACAATATAGTAATCTCTTGGGTAAGATTTTTTTCCTTCACAGCTTCCAATGAGACTAGAAGATGTTGCCTACACTATGGTTTCAGAGTGAAGCAGGGATTTCAAATACTTACAGCCTTGAATACTTAAAGACATACTGGTTCTATCAGACTTTTTATGAACTTGGATCTACTCCAGTGGTTGTTCAGAAGATAAAAAAGTCCAACCTCTCTGAAGTACTTGTGAAATTTTCCCCAGAGGTTCCTATTATAATGTTAATATAGACTGTTGTTATGATGAAGATACCAAACATCTAGAAGTTTCCAAAAAACAACCCCAAAATGTCTTTGTCCCTTGTATGTAGCTGAAGGTGCTATTCCTGTTTTCTTACAATTATATTTCTAACCCAGAAAGTGTTACTCCCTTTGTAGGATTAAAACTCCTCCTAATGTGTTATATTGCTACTACATCAGTTGTCAGAGTACTGCACAGATTTCATAGTATCCGTTTTTTGTGTTTGGTTTTTATATTTTCAGCCTTATTCATAAGGCTTTAAATGCATTTCAAGAAATACTGTAGGAGGATACATTTGTATATAATCTGTACCTAAATGAAGCTGTAGCTACTGCAAACCTAATTTATTTTAGCATTGATAGCCTAAAAATATAGTATAAAACTCTGTTCGTGTTTTGAATTCTGTTCTAGAAGGTTTATTTCTTCCTACTCCAACCCCCAGATTTAAATTTTAACTAGCATGTAGGTATTTTCCCCTAAAGGCTGAAAATATGGAGCTGATGTGGTGCGGTCAAGAAGCCAAGGATGCTACAAATTGTGCTTCTGAGTCCTTTTTTTCTAGTTAAGTACCACTTTGCAAGGAAATTTACACATACCTCAGCTGGTTGTAATACTGCTTAATTTGATTATGTGTTTAAAATTTTTTTTCCATGAATGCATTCTTCAGAGACTGATTTGCTTCGGTGCTGAAAATCTGTTCAGATCCTGCTTTCCTCTACAAATGGAAATAAAGCAGTCCAGTAACATGAAGTTATGATGCTGGTTATTCTTCTCCTTCCTTTCGAAGAACATGAAAGGTTAAATTAACTTTAGAAGATCTTCAGTTGTCAATAATTTGTATCTGGTTCTGTGATAAAAGTTAAAAATACTCTGTACAGTTTTGGGGGGAAATAATGTTAACTTTCATATTGGAAGCGTGATCATTCTGTTGACATTATAAAAATGTATAAAATCAGTGATCAGAATTGATATACAGAGTTACTGTAGATGATGTTGCCCATGACTAAAGCTATGTCTGATTGCCTGGGGAAGACTGGATACATCAAAATACAGTTTTTCCATAGGCAGTTTTCTGGAGATGGAGTATATGAGATATTGTAAAACTATAGGGGTTTGTTCTTTGTCATTTTGAAACTTACCTACTGTGTGATCTGGAGGCATTGGTACAAGAGTTAACTACAGAGTCCTGAAAGTGTGTTGTCTCTGCATCTGCAACCTAATGAAGTAGGTTTTTGTGTTTTGCTGTGGGATATAATGGCAATCAAAGGCAGGAAAATCAGGCTTTCAGACATTCCTGAAACAACGCAGCCTGTCATAAAATAGAAGCCAATATCAGATAATTCAAAATAAAAATATTGAGCACAGCCATGCCAAATGAAATATTCCAATTTGAGAGTATCAGAACACTTTCCTCAATTTCCTTAGTTATTTGCTGTTTCGTAGATGGAAAAGCCGTCTTTGTAGGATTTCACAGTCTTAGGAGAAGTGGAGAAGAACATGTGACTCACAGCAGTGATACTAGGATTTCACAGTCTTAGGAGAAGTGGAGAACATGTGACTCACAGCAGTGATAGGCAACCATTAATCCTCTGACAGATGATATGACACCTGGTAGTAGCTACTGACTTGACAATGATTTTAAATTAATGACATTTATGAAAAGTATTCATGTTACCTATTCCCAACCCCTCATGTTCTGACTTTTGTGTCTCTTAGAACTGATTAAGTAGAAATAGAATTCATATTTTACAGTCTGTCAGTAAGTCCATCATATTTTTAGAAGAGGATATAGTTTCTAAGAAGCATTCACTGACTCAGGATTATACTGATTTTCTTAGCTGGCAATTACAGATACTGCATAACAGAGAGGGGAGCAAGATGCCATCATTCCCAAGCCATGATATTGGAGAGGAGATGAAAAGAAATTATACTGACTTTGAATAGATTGAATTTTTGTGTGAAGTAAGTTGGAGCTTTCCTTGTTGAATGATTTTTCTGCAGTAACTCATCCACTTACTCCTATTCTATTCTTGAGCCAGAGCATGTAAGTGACTGGACACAGTACTGGGAACATGGGTTGTCTCATGTCTTTTACCAGATAGCTGCCACTTTACAGACCTATCTCACTGGGTAATTTTATTCCAAACCCCACAGTGTTTCTAGAAATAATAGTTGTATTACTGTACTGAAAGATGGAAGGTCTTGATTTTAGGCTCATTGGTAATGAGTAAAGAAAATAGTAATGGCAGAATGGTTAATGTATTTATATTCATACTCTGAACAAAGCATATTTAAAAAAAGAGAAAACCTGTCAGAATTCAAAAGCTGAAAACACAGTAGTTGATTGTGGCACTGTAGTTATAATAATAGAAGATACACTTTATTTTGGCATTTATAAACAGCATTAGTTTAAATATCTCAAGTAGATTGTCACCTCAGCTACGAAGGAGAAGTTAAAAGTTTATCAAATAGCCGACTTTGTGCTTCAGCAATTAAACTTACTTGTGTGTGGAGGCATTTTTGTTTCATTTTAGAAGTAAGCTGCAAGATTTTTTTCTACATTGTTCTGAATGATGACATTCAATAAATACAAGGTTGGATTTGGTGTATTTAACCACTTAAAAGTGAGATGACAGTTTGCTGCATAGGGTAGAATGGTTGGCTGTATTATAAAATAAGAATTAAACTTCAATTAAAATTTAGTACCATTAGAAATGTTAGGCTTTTGATCCTGTGTGTCTGAAGAGTTCTTTTTGGTGTTTAATTAAACCTTTTAGTGTGTTTTACTATATGATTAATGCTGATGTCATTGATGAATATGAAGATTATTTTCCTTTTATCACTTAGCAATAGAGTTTTGTGTGTAATTTACTGCTCCACCTTTTATTGTAAAATAGATCAAAGAAAGTTTCCATTAATCTTGTTCTTTTGGCTGTAGTCAACTTTTTACAGAGTGAATAGCCATTAGTGGAGGCAGTGCATTAAAAAAAAAACAATGACAAGGAAAATTTAATTTACTCAATAGCTTGGTTGCAAAATGTGTTTGGCATGGTGAAGAGATCAGTTCTGTATTACAAGTTTAACACTGAAAAATTTGTCAGATATGTAATTACGTTGTGACTGGTAATATATATAATTTTGATTCTGCTACTTTATTTGCTATTTCCTGTCTCTTCATAGTTACAGTTTAATAAACAGGAGTGACTTGGTCTTGTTTATTAAGCAGATGCTGTCCTGTTTGGAGCCACCGTAAGTGAAGAGTACCTTTACCCATTCTTTGCATAAACAGAGGTCTTTTAATAACCTAGAGCTAAGTAAAAAGAAAAGATGTGACTGCCCAGTGCAATAACAATTTTTGAAACATTCTTCACCCACTAACTAGTGCAAGGAATTTTAAGTCTATAGGCTTAATTTTAATTACCAACTTTCCAACTTTGAAGCTTTCTACAGTTGTAAATATCTGCTTTCCCATTTCCCAGCATATTTAATAAATTAAACCATTTAAACAGTGTTTCTAGATTGATTTATTTGCTTGCTTTGTTTGAAGGGTGTTTGCTCTACATTTGAAACCCAAAATAAAATTTCATGTTTTTGTGGTAAGCAGTATGTAGTTAAACAAGTTTGAACATAGCATATATTTATGCATTCCATTAGGAAGACATATAGTTAGCTGGTATTAATGCTAAGTCTCTACTTGAGAGTAAATGATCTACTTGAAGTAGTCTCAGCCACAGCTGGTGGCTTCTCCCACCCTCAGGCATAAGTAAAATTTGGGCAGAAATAAAATTTAATATATATACTATTATATAGCCAAAACTCAGAAAATGAAGGCTAATGGGTTCAAAGCAAGTTTCATTCAAAGACAGAAATTTTAAGCTCGAGTCATTAATTTATTGGAGTGATCATCATCTTCCTCCAAGTCCCTGAAGCCAGCTTGCTGTCCTTTGTCCATAAAATGAAAATTGGTGGTGTGTATTTCTATGAAACTTTGGTGGAGGATTGAGTTTAGCAGAGAGGGTCTGGCAGGTGCACCCAGAGTTAGAGCTGAACTGGTTGGTTTATACTTTCCAAAGAAGTTGTTGTTCCTGGTGTTGAGCCATTGGAAGTCAGTGCTGTGAGAAAAGAGAAAGCAGCTACCTTCACTATTTCATTTTGTAGTGCAGCCACAGTGGCTTTCTTTTTTATTTATCCCAGAAGGTAGATTAAGCAATAATGTGTTAGATTATATATTCATATTTTTTCCCCTTGACTGATTCCTAAGCAGAAACTAGTAAAACAGGAAATAATTCAAGCCAGGCTTCTCCCTGTTGCTTTCTCAGGTTTTGTGATTAAATATGTAAACTTCAGGTGAATGAAGCACATGAATCCTATCTGTTGTTTTCAGTGTGACTTTTTAGGGAGCTAATGCCTTTTGAATGTGGCTTTCCTTTAGCAAGTGAGCTGTATTGGACCAGGTAAAATTTCATATTGTGTAAGTAATTCTCAGTCACTTTTTTTTTTTTTTAACCCAAGTTATACATTGGAAATATTAATGGATTTTTTTAGTGGTTGGACTAAGATTTTTTGTTGCTGTTGTAGGAAAATGTATGTAAATAATGTCAAGGTGCGTTGTAGATATAATTTTGTACAGGAATCAGGGATCTATCTGCAGATGGCAAACAATTAAACAATATTTAAAGTCATCTCTGAAGTACTGTTTGAGGTGTGATCAGGGCTAACTTGGCATAGTTGGATATACTTTGAAAATAATGTTTGAGTAGGTTCCAGAGAGCTGGAAGTACTGTAGTGGCACATAAAAAGGTACAACACGTAAGAGTTGTTTTTCTTCTTCATGGGGGAGGGAAGTGATGTATACCCTAGCTGGCTTTTCAAGTATTTTGATACTATAATGGTGATTTGCTTTTTGCTCATGGTAGAGGGAACAGTAGTGATTAACACATCTCTTTAAGGATTCAGTTTTAAGTGGAGGTGGTACTGACATTTGACATGTAGCCAGGGATTGATCAAGTGCCTAAAAAGCAGTTGAAGAGTAAGATGCTACATCTAGGAGGTGTTTAATTCCTCAGTCTTGATGGATTGTTTCTGAAGGGATGATACTTTCTGTTAGGATCCCACTTCCCTAAAGTACCACTTTTGTTCTGCTGCTCGAATGTACATATTTAAGGTAATGAAGAGTTATTCTCTAATTTTTTGTGAATGCAGAAGGTACTGACATTTAATTGAAACTCTGAAGAGGAGGGGGGGAAATCTACAATGACTTACAATGTACAGTGTAATTCTGATGTTTCCTGTTGCCCTACAAGTAAAAGGACAAGGGAATATGAGTCCATATATTATCTTGATTATGGATCAGTGTGCAGATTGAACTGTTGCATGTAGAATTTTTATAGGTACTCCAAAGAAAATATTTAATGTTTATGAAATCTCTGAGAAGAGACATCCTGAACCCCAATAAAGGATTTGGTAGAAGTCTTTCATTCTGATATATGAATGTTTTATATAGACAGTGTGCACAGTATGCTAGTTGTTCACTGGAGTTGAATAGTATATAAAAATCAAGGTTCCTTAACTCAGTGTGAAACCAGCAGGAGACCTGAAGAAGGAATAAGAAAGTGAAGCATGAATCCACTGGTAAAGCCAAAATTAATCAATTTTTCTGTAGAAGCAAATCTGTTCTTGTTTCCAAGAGAGAAGAAAGCTGTTTAAAGATCTTAAAACAATGTGATCTCTGGAATGGATAGGAAATTCACAGGAGAATAATCTATTAAATAAAAATATGATACAAATTAACATCAGGCGAAAATTACTCATTTTAGTTGACAATCTACCTTTGAACTAAAAAAGACTAAACTGCTATTTATACACATCTCTGACAGTTCTTATTACTGATTACCATTGTGTTGACCAGTTGTAGTGCTCACTGTGTACAGAGTATAAATCTTTTCTGGCTGAATAACCTCTGATGCTCAGCACCTTAATTTACCAATTTATTGTTTTTCTAGCTTATGTATGTTATCCTAATTGTATATTGCATGTTTCCCATTTCAGGCTTGTTTTCAGGAAGGAAAGAATTCCAGATGATCTTTCTTTCTTTGGCAATTAACTTTAACTCTCCATCAACCTGATGCTTACACAAGTGGAAAATTACTTCCTCAAAACAATTGAACTGCTTTTTTTGTTCGACTAATAGGATCTTGCAATTTGTTACTGATCTAACTCACAGATTATTTTAATAGTTTTGTGAGTTTTTTAAGAATAGACAATGTAGTCACAAGTGTTGTACAAACATTTTTAGGTGGCTGTTTTTGTTTTTGTTTTTTCATAAAAATTGAATGTAAAAAACAACACACAATGTTTTTATTCAAAGCAAGGCAGAAACCCTTCAGACAGGTATGTTTAGGCTTAACATGAGCAGCCCTAATAAGATCTGTTAAGAGGTACAGCAAAATTGTTTTATATTGTCTAGGCACTAGTAATAGCATGTATTATAATACCATAGGAGTTGTTGTGATTTAAGAATGTGGCTAAGCAGGGAAGAAGTGCATGCAGTCAGTAGGTACCTGTATGTGGGATCAGACTGTAGACTTGTTTAACTGTTTATTAATCAACTACTCAGTTTTTATTTCTGTAATTTTATGGTGCTTCATGGTGTAATTGTGTGCACTACATCATACCCGATATGGCATTGTCATTCACAATCTTATTCTTGTAAAATGAAAAAATACATATTCTGTTGGGGTATTTTTTTTTTCCACAGAACATTTTAAGAGCATTAGAACACACTACTCGTTTTTTATTTATAAAGCTCTAAAATACTTATGACCTTCTATTCACAAAGCTTTAAATGGCTTAGGACTTATTTTTAAGACTTCTGGATTACATGGCACCCTATTGAGATAGCTGGGAAATTAAACTGTAGACTTGCATGAGTCGGGGAGAGGGAGAATCTGGAAAGAAATTATTTATAATGTTAGGGTTTGGCTTGGCACAGGTGAGGTTGATGGAGGAGGTGGCAAAGTAGTGCTACCTCCTAGAGAACTGATTTGGGGTTAGCAGGCATCAACTGTTGCACCCTTTGGCACATCTCACTAGTTATGGCAAAAAGGCCTTTGCAACCTAAAAAACATTCCTGTAAAATACATTGTGCTGGGAGAGGGATGTGACAGAGGAACCTTTTCTGCACGGGCCAGTCTTTAAGTGACTTTCTCCTGGTTGACCTAGACTGGAATGGACTCCAGCTGTGGTCTGTGGGGAGTGCCATCCTCTGGGCAGGCTGTCCAAGGCTGTGAGCAGAAGTAGAGGCATTAAGTGAGGATTCACACTCCTGTACACTTGCTGAGGAGACCTGGCTGGGGCTTAATCTAATTAGGCTCTGGCAGAACCAAGAGGGACGTGGAGCTACGACTCCCAGTTCAGTGATGGGTCAGACAAATTGTGACATCTAAAGAAAACTGCAGGTGTGGAGAGAGAGTGGAAACTTGATTTAAGCTGCTAGGATTCCTGTTATTGTTGGTGTGGCATCAAGATTATTTCCCACCCCTGACAGAAGAAAAACCACAGGTCACGCTTTAAACTGTGACTGTAGCTACTAATATTTTTACAGAACTGATGAACAATAACAGAAGTAAGCACAGCAGGCTCTGGAAAAAGTCTCTAGGGTATGTTGTCTCAGAAAGACTTGTTTTCTCAAAGATTGTTTTGAACACAGAAATCCAACAGACACAGAATAATGCTTTTAAGTATTTTATTTTAAGTTAGAATTGTATTTATTGGAAAATCTTTGTGAAACATCTTGATCAATGCTGACCCCCTTTTCCCCATGCTAATTCTAGGTATTCAGGTTGGACTTTCTGGCAGTGTGATAAATGTGGAGCTAAAGTACTTTTTAACGTTTAACTAATACAAAAGAGAGTTAGCATTTATTTGCCACGTATACTAATTGCTGCAGAATAGCCATTGGTGGAATGGGGGCTACAGAGAGGGGCACAAAGCATGTGTACAGTCTTGTTACTGATGTGGTAGGACTACAGTTTGGCTTTGTCATGTATGTGGGAAATAAGCAAGTGGAAGAAAAGCAAAAACCCACTATTCATTGTGCTTGCTTTTGCCATATTCATACTCCCACCAACCAGCAGCAAGGCTGCAGTGAAAAGCATAGAGTGATACCATTATCATAAATTAAACAGACATTTCCAGAACTAGCCTTGGACATTGTGTGGTGGATATATAGAAGAGATTAAATCAGATCAACAAACTACTGTTCTACTTGTAGAACATGTCTCTCTTGTATACTGTTACTCTGGGTTATAGCTTCCGTATAATGCAAAGATTAGACTGGCCATATCAGTTCCTTGCAGAGGATTATTCAGTCCCAAGCACTGTACAGAACTGCTGCTGAAGGTGTTGAGTCCTGTGCAAAAAAAAGAGATGTGAACCAAGTATTTTTTTAAGGGACAAACAAGAGCCAGTCATAACTCGTTTTTGATTTACCTGGATAAATTGTGAAATTTGAGAGGAAAGTTTCTGATACTGTTTGTCATGAAATCAGTAGTCTGTTCTGTTTTGCTCGTTGATATTTTTGAAGAGGGTATTTTGGATGTGAAAGCTTTGGATGAGAATTTAGGTGCCAAGTGTCCTATTCTCAACCCTTGTTTCTCTGCCGTGCTGCTGTTAGTTGGACACTGAGCACTGGTTTATGTGGGCGATTGGTCTGACCCAGCAGGGCAGTTCTGTTCGTAGATAATGTGAACAGGATGAAGTTTACTCCATGTAGGGAGCCCTGTAAAGAGAATTGCTGTGCTACTTGCCTTCAGTCGTAGAACAGAGACTGAAGAAAAATCCAGAGGAAAAAACCCAAACAAACCCTAAACCCCTAAATTTGATGTGCTTGCTAGGGGAAAATAAAAATAAAAATAAAATTCTGTGGATTGCTGTTTTGGTTGACTTCTTCTGTTGTATAAATGTTTAGTTACACATCTTGAAATGCTGTCAGCTTAAAAACTACTACTAGCAACAAATTTACACCGTTTGGTCAGAGAGAGACTCATTTCCCATAGGATGTTACAGTGCCATTCCTGTTTTTCTTCATGGAAATATGATGCACATCAGTAAGTCTGTAACTAAAATTCCATTTAAAACCATCTCAGTGCCTGTAGGTGGATGTATTAAAAATGGGGAGTGGCTGTATTAAATTGTGTACCTCTTTGCTTCTGTGAAGTAGTCCAAAATGATGTACAAGAAGTGTTTTCTGAATGCTACGTGAACAAACTTGCAAAGGGGATAAGTAAACCAGTTACGAGAAGCACAGAATGATCTTACAGGGATTACTGTCTTGTTCATTGTGTCTGGTTTGATATTAGTCCCACTGGAGTCTTCTTGATGCCTCTGGGTGCTGCTATTATCCTTGATATGGTTAATCAATATGAAATTTATACTGTAAGTAGACTTCACTAGATTTAGAATTTTAGTCTCTGTTACAAAGAAAGCCAGCTGTCTCCCCAAGGAGAAGAGTTGGAGAGGAATTACTCTGAAGTTTGGTGCATAGGATCAAACTGTAAGAATCTGATGCTGTGATAGAAGATAAATAGCAGGAATACTATAGATTTAGGACTAGAGAAGGTGGCACTGTGGTGACCAGGGATGCTGCCAAAAAACCCCACAAAAACCCCAAAAAACCAACCCACCCAAAACTTGATACCCCAAAACTTGGTATCTTAGATATTTCCTGAATAACTGGATTTGTAGTCTTTTTCATCCTGTGCAATCAAGGAAATGTCCAGTAGAACTTTCAGTATTGCTCTGTTATTTCTCAGTTTACTATTTTCTAAATTATGTTGAATAAATTACAGAAAGTAAATATTTTATCAAAACTATTATAGAAATTAAGAAATAAAATTTTACTGGAGTAAGTCGGCAGTTGATCCAAAGCAGTCCTTATCTTGAATATAGCTGAAGTATGGCTAAATCCCAGATAGGAATTACAACTTGAACTGCTGAATTTGCTTTGAGCTTACTATATCCACTGGGAATATTTTGCTACCTGGAATATAATCGTGTTTTTCCTCCCTGGTTTCTAATCTTCTATCTAGATTAAGAATAGGACTTCAATAAACACTGCATAATTATAATGAACACTTCTTGATTTCAGCTCTGAGAAGCTTGTTTTTTGTCATTGTTGTTACCTTAATGCCAATTATGTTTGTAATTAGAACTCCAGTTCCCGTACTTCATCCTTGCTGGATGCCTTTATTAAAACATTGCTGTTGCTTTGACTGTGTGCACAATTTGTGCTCAGGATTACATAGACATGAGGGTCTAAAAAGAATTTAGAATTTAGAAAAGAATTCTCTTTAATGAGAATATTCTTAAAGTTATGTAAAATAATTTCCTATTTCATTCTTAGCTGTGGCTAACTCACTGTACTGTGAAACAAGAAGTAAATAGTAACTTTCCAGGTTTCATGCTGGGAAATGCAGTTAACTATCTTGAGAATGAACTTCGTGGTACTGCTATAAGAATGAGTAAAAAGATGTTGGTTGGTGAGGGTAGCATACTCTTAAACTATGATTTTTCAAAGATGAGTATCAGTACAGCTAGGAATGTGTTTGAGAGCTGTTTGTTCAATTTCTTTTTTTTCTTTTTCTTTTTTTTTT
>NW_010327194.1:2746-3082 GCF_000700745.2 Antrostomus carolinensis | reverse complement strand
GGACATGGGGACAGAGCGGAGCCGGGATTCCTGGGGTCACCACTGGGCTCGGCTCTGGGATTGCACTGAAGGTTGGAGATTAATGTGATAAACGTGATAATCGTGATAAATATCCCTTCCCTGGGCTCTGGTGGGGAGCTGGACATGGGGACAGAGCGGAGCCGGGATTCCTGGGGTCACCACTGGGCTCGGCTCTGGGATTGCACTGAAGGTTGGAGATTAATGTGATAAACGTGATAATCGTGATAAATATCCCTTCCCTGGGCTCTGGTGGGGAGCTTGGGGATGGGGACAGGGATGGGGACAGGGATGGTGACAGGGAAACAGCCCCTGCCC
>NW_010327194.1:1660-2709 GCF_000700745.2 Antrostomus carolinensis | reverse complement strand
ACACAGTGCTCCATGGGCACCCCCTCCTCAGTGGGGCCACGGCAGCACCACGAGAGCCACATTCTGGGACAGGGCTGGATCTAAGGCTCCTTTCCCATGGGATGCTGCAGAGGAGACACCGGCTCAGGGAGCTGCAGAGCTGGGACAGGATGGGACACGTCCTGGCACGCAGCGGGACCGGGCTGGGACCAGCATCACCACAGGGGCTAAGCCACGGTGAGGGGCTCCCCAGCATCCCCCACCCAAGGGACACGGGCTCATTTGAACCCAAATGGTTCCAGTTTGGTTGCTGCCAAGCTCCCAGTTCCCTCCACGGCAGCACATCCCTATGGAGCCGGGTTAATCATTGCCAAGACTGAAACCAAATGGCGGCGAGGGGCAGCGTCCCACGGCCCGTGGCCCCGAGCGTGGGGCGAGCAACGGGGAGAGGAACCGGAGCCTCAGCGCTGGGCTCCGGGCACCCGGCCCATCAGATCCCACCCTGTTTGACTTTCAAGGAGTTTGAGACCAGTTTGCCCAACCCAGCACCAGGTACAAAGCCTCACGGTGCCACGGAACTGGGACTGACTGGGAAAAAACCACAGCAGCCAAAAGAGGTGACAGGGAGGGAGTCCGTGAGCACCGGGCACAGCGTCGCACCGGCGGTGATAACGCCGCGCCCCGGGAGCTGCCGTGTGTAAACACGCCGGGACCAGGCACAAGTTGGGCAGAAAAAAGCTCCTGGCACAAAGTCCTGGCAAGGCTGGGAGAAGGGAATGGCACAGGGTTGGCATAGCATAGCCCCGGCTCCAGCACCAGCAGGAGCCCTGGGGTCCCCACGCAGCCCCTGTGCCCACTCTGGCACATCCCAACTGGGAGGATGCTCAGGGAGACACCCCTCCCCATCCCCAGGTACCCACTGGCACCCCCAGCCCACGCTCAGACTCACCCACTCCTCCACGTTGGGACCTTCCTGGACCACCGGCACCTTGTCCCAGTAGATGTTTGGTTTCCCGTATTTCCAGATCTTGCTCCTCGTCTTCTGAGCAAAGAAGCAGATGAGGCAGAGC
>NW_010327194.1:999-1290 GCF_000700745.2 Antrostomus carolinensis | reverse complement strand
GCCTGGGCAGCTGGGATGGAGCCCATCAAGGGTTCAAGAGCTTTTGGGGTCAACTCAAGCTACAAGGGGTTTGATTTTCCCACAAGGATCAGACAAATTTGGGGCTCAGGGAGCTGACACCCTCCGGCATCTCCATACAGCACCCCAACCCCGCTGCCGGCTCGGCCACGTGGCAGCTCCTGCCCCGCACAGCCAGGTCCATACCCAGATGTTTTCCCACCAGCAGTTGCACCAAAATTGGAGTTGGATGAGGATGGATCAGGCCCAGCTTGGCCTTTGCATGGAGCAGGA
>NW_010327194.1:0-868 GCF_000700745.2 Antrostomus carolinensis | reverse complement strand
GCCGAAACTGGGGCTGATGGACCTTGTTTTGGAGACTCTCACTGACCCAATGACCTCCCCAACTCCAAGCTGGGTTGGCAGCACCATGAGTGCTTGAGGAGAGCTGGCACCCAGCTGGCACCCTGACCCCGCACCCATCTGTGCCACGCAGCCTGCCCCAACCTTCTTCAAATATTTTTATGACCAGGGAGACCAAAGTACCAGATACTGGGTCTGTACTGGGACAACAGCTTGTCCCCTCCCCGAAACTCCCCGGCACAGCAGCCGGCTCACCCTGGCAAAGAGCTGGGCTGGGATCCGGCACCACCAGCCACCCCTTCCCCTCCACAGCCACGAAACGGTGACTGGTACCACCAGAAATAGTAAAGACAGAGGAGAAAAGCCCAACTGGCCAAGGACCCGTCCCAAGGGCAGGACACACGGTCACCAACGCTCTCCCTCCCACGCTGCCCTTGCTCAGCATCATGTTTGAAGCAGAACAAGGGGGTCACACTGGTGGTTTGACCCAAAAAAGGGGGAATTGGGCCAGAATTGGGGTGCACCCTCACCTCCTGGGGGTCCACGGTGCAGTAGTGGTAGAGGTACTGGTTCATGTAGGTGTTGCTGCCATAGACCTGGTTACACATGGTCAACAAAGGGTTGTAGTAGTAACTACCAGTCATCTGAGCCTGGGGGTTGACCCCAACGATGTAGACGATGGAAGCGATGAGCATGACGAAGGCCAGCACGGCGCAGACCACGATCACCACCAGGTAGAAGCGACGGGAACGGGAGCTGCTGGATTTGCTGATGCTGGCGACGAAAAGCCCCAGCTGGGTCAGGAAGCAGAGCACGGCCATAGCGATCATGAAGCCGTTGGCCGCCCGTG
>NW_010327193.1:998-1346 GCF_000700745.2 Antrostomus carolinensis | reverse complement strand
CAAGCTCCAATATAAAAGTCATAGGTCCCAGTAAGTCCCAGTGCAGGAGCTGTGCACCCAGTATGTCCCAGTGCCAGGGACTAGAGCCTCAGCAATGTAAAGGCCATGGATCCCAGTATGTCCCAGTGCAGGAGCTGTGGAATCCAGCACATCCCAATGCTGGAGCCATGGGTCACAGCACGCCCCAGTGCCATGGACTAGGGCCCCAGCAAGCTCCACCATAACAGCCATGGGTCCCAGTATGTCCCAGTACAGGAGATGAGCACCCAGTAGATCCCAGTGCCGGGGCTGTGGATTCCAGCATGTCCCAATGCTGGGATTGTGCATCCCAGCATGTCCCAGTGCCAA
>NW_010327193.1:608-964 GCF_000700745.2 Antrostomus carolinensis | reverse complement strand
TCCCAGCGCATCCCAGTGCCATGGACTAGGGCCCTGGTAAGCCCCAGTGTTAACAGCCATGGGTCCCAGTATGTCCCAGTGCAGGAACTGTGCACCCAGTATGTCCCAGTGCCGGGGCTATGCAATCCAGCACGTCCCAGTGCTAACACTGCGGATCCCAGCATATCCCAGTGCTGAGACCATGGATCCCAGCACGTCCCAGTGCCAAGCCCATGGGTCCCAGTGTGTGCTGGTGCCAATCCCACGGGTCCCAGTACATTCCAGCCCCTCCCAGCACCACCAGAGGGAAACGGTGACTCAGAGGCGCCGGAGGCCGGTGGCTGGTGGGAGCCAGACGCCCCTTTTCCCCGCGAGGG
>NW_010327193.1:0-320 GCF_000700745.2 Antrostomus carolinensis | reverse complement strand
GCACTCCGTGCCTGGTAGTTTTTTTTTTCTTTAACTTGTGTTTTTAAACTTTCTTTTTATAGATTTTTTTTTTCCCCTTTCCCTTCTCCATTCCCCTCCCAAATATTTCAGCCTCTCCACAGTTTTAACCTTGCAGGGCCAGCGAGGCTGGAATGCAGCAGGGCTGCACCCGCGGCCGGTGGGACGGTGCTCAGAGCCCCCGCGCTGCTGGGACGGCCAAGGACGGGCCCAACCGGGCAGGAGCTGCCCGAGCTGTGGGCAGGGGGCTCAGCCTGGGGCTCGCTCCCCAGTGACGGTGGGGCCGGGACCCCGCAGCCCCC
>NW_010327192.1:0-498 GCF_000700745.2 Antrostomus carolinensis | reverse complement strand
CCTGCAGCGGAGGAGAGAGGATGAAGGTGGTATTGGGTGGCCTGTGTCAGCACTGTGGCTGGCTCCTTCTCTCTCGCAGCACCTGCCAGAGCTGTACTGACTGCACACAGAGGCCCTGCTCAGGTGCTGGAGCCTACAGAAGCTTGTATGGGAGGTTGTACAGGGCTTTCTGTGCTGCTGGGTCTCGACTGGTCGTGCGCTCCTACCTGGCAGGTGTCGATGCCACCCCACAGGTAGCCAGCACACAGGTTGTGGGGGTGGATGTCCCCTCTGTACCACCCACTGCTGTTGCAGAGGTTGACATCAATGAGGTGGACCTTGGCCTCCTGCAGCACATCCGTGGGTAGTCCAGCTGTGAGCACAGAAAGGAATTAACAGCCAGCAGCTCACTGCCAGCGCTTCTCCCCTGTCTGGGCCAACCCCTTCCCTAGGACTTGGCTTTGCATCTCATAATCACAGAATTGCACAATTGCCTTCATTGGAAAAGACCTTTAAGAT
>NW_010327191.1:492-2043 GCF_000700745.2 Antrostomus carolinensis | reverse complement strand
GGTCCCTTCCAACCCAAACCATTCTCTGGTTGTATGATTCTATGGGACATCTAGCCCCTCTCTGGGCAACCTGTGCCAGTGCTCCACCACCCTCAATGTAAAAAGCTTCTTCCTTTTATCTGCTCTGAATGGAGATGGAGATGGAGATGGGGATGAGGATGAGGACCCTCCGGGATGAGGACCCTCCACAGGACCCACCCCCAGTGGGCTCCAGGCTGGAGATGTCCCTGGAGCAACAGAGTTGGGGTTTCCACCATGGGTGCCCCTGACCCCCAGAGCCCTCATTGCCCCACTGAGGGGCTGGGGTGAGGGTGCATCCCTGTGCTGGTGTCTCACCCTGTGCTGGAGTCTCACCCTTGCTCAAGCGCTGACTCAGGGTCCCATGTGCTGCTTTACGCAAGAGCCACGCTGGCAGCCAGACTCTGCCCGGGTGGCCACCACCACCACCAACCTGGCCCCGGCCAAAGGGCAAACACAGCCCCTGAGGAGAGGCAGCCGTGGAGCTGAGCAGAGGAGGTGCTGGTGGGAAGGGAAGAGGGTGGAGAAGAGCTGGAGATATCACCCTTACACCCAGGGCTGAATCTTTTCTCCCTGGCAGGCTGGACCGTGCTCCTGGTGAGGATGGATTACGCCAAGTCCCTCAGCCTGCGTCTGGCTGCCCCTGTCTCCAAGTAAGTGCTGGGAAGCCACCACCATCCTTGGGGTGGGGACACCAGAGCGCTCCTTACTTCAGCACCTCTCAACCCCCTGAGTGGGTGAGACCTGGAGGGGGAGTTGCCAGTGGGTCTCAGACCACCTCCATCCCTCCCTAGATGTGTCTCAGCAAGTGCCTCCATGACCCAGCAGCTGCTGTCGAGCCCGACCCCCCGTCCCCGTCCCTACCGCGTCTGCAACTGGGACCGCAGCCTGCGCAAGGGCATCATGGCACAGAGCCTGGGCGACCTGCTGCGCCAGGTGAGCTGGGGCTGTCCAGCTGTCTGTCTGTCTGCTGGGGGATTGTCCATCCACCCATCTGCTCATCCATGGGTCCTCTTGCAGGCTCAGAGCGCCCTGCTCGCCCCGGGTCCCATCTCCTTGGTGCTGGATGAAGATGGCACCGCAGTGGAGACAGAAGCTTTCTTCCGGACGTTGGAGGAGGGGACGGTGCTGATGGCCCTGAGCAAGGGACAGACCTGGGCTGCCTCCAAGGTGGGTGGCACCAGCTGGGTTTGTCTCATCTCCATCCCACGCTGGGATCAGTGGGGAGGTGATGCTGGATGAGGTGTGACCAGGGTGGGTGACCCTGATCCCACTGTCCCCTAGACACCTGGCTACCAGCTGAGCCTGTCCCGCAAGCCTCCTCGGAGGATTGATGTCGCCTGTGTCACCTTCGATCTCTACAAGACCAACCCACGGGACCTGGGATGTCTCAATGTCAAAGCCACGCTCTATGGCACCTACAGCATGTCCTATGACCTGCGCTGCTACGGGGCCAAGCGCCTGATGAAGTGAGTGCTGGAGGGGCTGGAGACCAGAGAATCCCAGACTGGTTTGTGTTGGGAGGGACCTTAA
>NW_010327191.1:0-421 GCF_000700745.2 Antrostomus carolinensis | reverse complement strand
TCCATCACCTGCCTGCCCCTCACATTTACCATCTTGTTAAGCCAAGGATCATGTATTGAAAACTGATTTACTGTAGGCATTTGAGAGTGGCCTGTAGCAAGACGACAAGGGGAAATGGTTTTAAACCAAAATAAGGTAGATTTAGACTAGATGTAAGGAGGAATTTTTTTATTATGAGGGTGATGAAACACTGGCACAGGTTACCCAGAGAGGTGGTAGATGCCCCATCCCTGGAAACATTCAAGATCAGGTTGGATGGGGCTCTGATCAACCTGATCTGGTTGAAGATGTCCCTGCTCACTGCAGGGACAACACTTGAGATGGCTCCAGGAGTGGGGATACTGCAGTGGGGGTCCTGCCCCACTGCCCACACCCTCTATGGGGTGCCAGGAGGGATGCTCACCCCTTTCCTCTCTACCCA
>NW_010327190.1:8152-13532 GCF_000700745.2 Antrostomus carolinensis | reverse complement strand
GACATTGAGCTGTTGACCACAACTCTTTCAGGACAACCATCCAGCCAGTTCCTTATCCACTGCGTGGTCCATCCATCAAACCCACATGTCTGCAACTTAGAGAGAAGGATGTTTGTGTGGGAATTAAGCCCACCATCTCCTGTTATAGCAATGAGTCCTAACAGCGGTCTGAGAATACTGTTAGAGTCAAGTATTTTACAGTGCTGGTGAAACTACATGAAAAAACTGCAGGTCCAAAGGAGGACTTAGAAACATACAGGATTAAAAGATGTTTCGGAAAAAATGTTTCTTTTTCTAGTAAGTACAATAAAGTTTTGCATTTTTATATTATTTTTTATCACGTAGTCTAAACTTCGCTAAAATTAACTAATTACCTTCCACAAAACCTGTTTGGATGGACTGTTTTTATTTCCTATGCTCCACTACCCTTATCTGAAAAGCAAGAGAGCAATGAATCCATTTCCACTGGATCACACCACAACCATGGCAGAGCTGGAACAGGAAGCTTGATTGTATCACTTCTCATCCTGTTCTTCAGCTTATCGTTTTCAGTAAGATTAAAGCAAATGTTTCTGAAAATTTATCAGAATGTTTACTTGTGCTGACTGATGACAGTGTTTAATTAGTTAAACTACAGATGATAGTAGAACAACAGCAGTGCTGTTCCAGTATTCCGATGTTTCTCTTGGAGTTCATGATTTATTAAAATTTCCTATCAAACAGACCTCCTCAGAATTTTTGGCTGCAAGTTATCTGGGCCCGTTTTAATTCCTGCTCAGTATTATTCACAATTATCCCTAGCTACCAATAGATTAGAAAGTATTTAATCACGCTCACGTGACAACACCTCACTATGTTCCCTTCAGATATATACCGGCTATCGGCGTCTGGTATGCCTGCTTCATAATTTCTTCATCCTCATATTTTATCATTTGGGTAAAACCAGGCAGGACCTATCACATTGATAATATATTCTAATGTAATTTAAAACATCTACCTTTTTAGTGTCACCTTATCCTTAAGAGCCATTAGTATTAAAACTTCCCTCTAGCGTTTTCTATACTCCCTATTTTTGAATTCCTATGATTTATGACTAGCTTTTTAATTTTTTCTGTATGTTGTTCTGTATTTCCTTTCCCTTCCCTCTGCTACTGAACCAAGATGAACTTGTAGCCAAAGCTGTCTTCTTACTGAATCTTTTTTCCTTGATCTACTAAATTTCTTAAAAATTGTATTTTTTCTCTGCAGTACTCTGTGCTTATTTTTATTTCACACGTCACTCATAATTTTCCCTAGCTTGGTAAACTGGCACATCTGAAGTATCAGGTGCACAGATTACATCCAGGCGCTCTCCCCTCTTACCTATAATAAATGCAGGGAACTGGGGTTGTTTAGTCTGGAGAAAAGGAGGCTTAGGGAGACCTTATTGCTCTCTACAACTACCTTGAAGGAGGTTGTAGTGAGGTGAGTGTTGGTCTTTTCTCCCAAGTAACAAGTAATAGGACGAGAGTAAACAGCCTTAAGTTGTGTCAGGGGAGGTTTAGATTGGATATTATGAAAAATTTCTTAATGAAAAGGGTAGTCAAGGAGGAAGAGGCTGCCCAGGTGGAGTTACCATCCTGGAGGTATTTAAAAGACATGTATGTGGTGCTTAGGAACATAGTTTAGGACTCAGCAGTGTTAGGTTAATGGTTGGACTTGATGATCTTAAAGGTCTTTTCCAACCTAAATAATTCTATGATTCTAATTAGATTTTTATTACAAGATTCTTTGCAGTAACTGGCTTCTAGTCTCATTACTAATCTTCATCATAATGCAGTTTTAAAAAAGGCTACTTTAGATTGTTTGCAAAAATTTTGTGTTTTAAAAGTTCCTGCATATAATTTTTAGGAAAAAAATAGTTATGGTTTCTTACTGGCTAGGTTCATATACCCTGGAACACAATCTTCTAACACATTACCACCAGGAGATTTCGGAGTAGCTACTTGTATTCTTGTTTAAATCAATGGTTTATAATACTCTTCTTTCCTCCCTTTCTAATTCTGCCAGCTTTAGGGTTTTTTTAGTTAATGCATTGGTTTATTTAAGATCCTCAAACCTTTGAGTTATCAGGTACTAAAGACAGAGAAAATGTGTGTTTAACTAAGAATGCCAAGCAGCCTGTTTTTTGCTCTCTTTTTAGAGCAGAGACCGTAATAAAATATATTTGCTCTATTCCTGTAAACCACTCCATCAAAAAAAAAAAAAAAATCAATTTACAAAAATCAACATATTTAAGTTGTAAACCATTTTAAATGAAGAACTCTGAAAGCTGCTGCTAAAATATAAAACTGGGTTTGTGGATAAGTGTAAAGAAGAACATTTAAAGGAATCAAATAGGGATAGCTGAAATAAATAGTCTGAATTGTTGAGTGACTGAATTTTTGGCAAAATCTAAGATGCAACCAGAGTCAAAGGAAACACTGAAATGTTATACCACAGTAGGATTTAAATTCTATCTCTATAGTATCTTCAAAGACTCAGAAGGAACAGATCAGGAACAAAACAAAATCATGTCTACATCCATTGAATCAAAACTACATAAAATATTGAGAAAAGACCTGAAATCCTGTCTTTAGCACATGAGTTATATGGAAAGTAGTAGGCATGAATTAATGCAGCTGACAGCATCAAGATGAAGGGAAAAGGTCTAGAGCTTACAAATGGTTCAACAGCTGTAAACAGGTTTTGTCAAAAATGAATGCTACCTTTTATGAATATACAGCCTCTACAAGACCATTGATGCATTTAAGATAAAACATTCAATATATAAAGTTCTGCACAGCAGGCAGTGGAAATAGAGCAGATAATTGCCTATGCATTTTAATTATCACAGGGCTGAGAAACATTAATGAAGACAGGCTTCTGGATTCCCTCAGTTGAAACAAGGAAAGAAAACAATCTGGGAAATTAGTAACAAAGTTTCTGAAAATATTTGAAGTAAATATTCAAAAAGATTAGACATGATATACGAAAGAAAGTTTTACTCAAAAAATTTAAATAGACAGATAAAAGTGATAAAATACATTGATTATTTTGTACCATGGAAAACATCAGAGCTGCTGATGATATCAGCAGCAATGCCAAATCCTGTCCATGTTGGCAGCCAAGGCTGGAGAAACATACCTGCTGTCAGATTGAATGATGACTGGTAAAGAAACATTGATGCCAAGAGATTCTAAGTTCCACCCATAACATTTTGAAATAGCTAAATAGTATGGCTAATGAGATCAGTAATGAAATAAATAGTAGTCATATTTAAATTGCTTTCCTTCAAATGTAAATAAGATACAAACCACTGATTGTGACCTGCGTGTGTTTCATAAAATAGATAAGTATTATGCACAATGCTCTTGGCTCTTCCCTTGCATTTTTTTACCCTGATGACACAAAAGCCCGTGTTACAAATCACCATATTGTCTGGGAAGAGACTCAAGGAAGATCTGGAAGTTACTAGAGTACTCCTTTGAGGTTCTCAGGCCAATTTTAGACAGATATTTTTGCAGGTGATAAATAGACATTTAAATGTATCATGGGAAACAACACTTTCTGTGCACAGAATTAGACAAAGCTAGGTTATAAACAAAACATAATACATTTAAAGAAATATATAATGAAAATAAAATGAGGAGAACATGCTAGTGTCTCCTTAATGTCTTTGTGCAACTCAGCATAAGTGTCCATCCAGGCAGAAGTTAAATATTTTCTATATTAGAAAAAAGTTGCACATTAGAGAAAACACCAACTGCACACTTACAAAGACAGCCACATGTCTAGCCATGGGAATGTGCTGTCTATTTTGCCTGTGTCTTCACCTAAGAGCATAAAGCCACTGCTTGGTAGACTTTATCATCAAGTTCCTACTAATGAACTCCACAGTCCAGTTTGTAGGTCTGCTACCATGAGTATCATCGATGCAATTCTGAAAGGGGAAAACTAATTTTAATGCAGAACCATGGAGGAAAGCATGGAGCAATGAGGCCTTTCTCCTATAATACTGTATGCAAAATATTTGAATCATGCCATTTCAGAATTACTGGTACTCTTTTTTTTCTCTTGTGTTGACCTACTGCTACTAAAGTTACACCTATACCCACTAATCAGTTGTTATAGAATCATAGAATGGTGTGGGTTGGAAGGGACCTTAAAGATCATCTAGTTCCAACCCCGCTGCCATGGGCAGGGACGTTTCACTAGGCCTGGTCCAAATGGTCAAAGCCTCGTCCAACCTGGCCTTGAACACTTCCAGGGAGGGAGCATTCACAATTTATTTGGGCAACCCATTCCACTGTCTCATCACCTTCATGGTGAAGAATTTCTTCATAATATCTAATAAAAATCTAGCCTCTTTCAGTTTAAAACCGCTATCTCTCATCCTATCACTACACTCTCTGATAAGGAGTCCCTTCCCATCTTTCCTGTAGGCCCCCTTTAAACACTGAAAGGCAGCTATAAGGTCTCCCCGGAGCCTTCTCTTCTCCAGGCTAAACAACCCCAACTCTCTCAGCCTGTCCTCATAAGAGAGGTGCTTCAGGCCTCTCATCATCTTCATGGCCCTCCTCTGGACTCGTTCTAACAGGTCCATCTCTTTCTTGTGCTGGGGACTCCAGAGCTGGACAGTGCTCCAGATGGGGTCTCAACAGAGTGCAGTAGAGGGGGAGAATCACCTCCCTTGACCTGCTGGTCATTCTTCTCTTGATGCAGCCCAGGATGTGATTTGCTTTCTGAAACCATTTATACTGTAAACTAAATTGATCTTTTAAAAATTATAGAGTTGTATCTGGAAGTGATTTTTTGCTGTTCCTTGGAAAGAAATATTAAGTTGAGCTGTAATCAAGTCTGCTACTTTTTCATTCATAATTATAGGCTTTCAGTTTCTGGAAATTTTTAATTCCAGAAAGTCTTTCACTAACTCTCAGTCCAACAGGAATTTTAAAAATCTATAAAATCAACAAATGAAACCATTGTGCATGCAGTTTATGGCATTCTCGCAGGGTCTGTGTCCATGCTCTTGACTCATTCTAATTCTGCAACAACTGCTTTCTGCCAGTCTCAGTAGGCAAAACATATTGATATGGTGGCATTCAGAAATTTAAGATTTGTTTTCATAGGGTTAGAAGAATTGAGACAGACAGATAATCAGAAGACATATCCAGGTCTGACAGAGGCCTCATTAGTGGTGAAGAAACAGGTCAGAATGAGGCACAGACGTGTGAAAAGTCTGACATGGTAAAAATATTTTATCACAGCATTTTTTACAGCTACACAAAGGCCTGGGGTGTAACTCAATTTGGCACATTAGTGCTAGAACTAGGAGACCACTAGCCTATATTTTACATAA
>NW_010327190.1:0-8126 GCF_000700745.2 Antrostomus carolinensis | reverse complement strand
CTTGTAACTGTCTGACACATTTCCTTGTGAGCATGACTTTTCAAGTACTGCAGATAAACTAAATACATTTATGACATCAGGTACTTGACTGAATAAAGACCAGTATTAGAGTTCAACATCTTAATCTATTATGGAACAGAAACCCTTCTTCTATTAACTTGTAGAATTCACTTGCATTTCACACAAATAGTGATGTTAGCACAAAAAACTTGACCCTACTTTTCCTCATGCCTTCTGCTTGCAAATTTTAAACATTCGCTTAAAAGATCTGAATCAAAGTAGAAATGGGAGCTGCATAAACTTGAAACATATACAGTTTTATTATGCTAAGTTATAAAAAATGTAAAAAATTAGTTCAGTGGCCCAAGTCTTGGGAGACAATGAAATGACAGTTTGTGATGTGTTGTCCACAAGCTTATTAACACATGGGTAGACAAACTTTGGTTGAAGCAATACCAACAGGTCACGCACACATCCCAGCCCACCTCATTTGCCATCCGGTTTATACCAAAGGATAGCGGACATCACGTACTGATGGAGGGAGGAATGAACATACACATACGTTCTTCATAACCTGAATATCTCTGATTACTGGCAAACTACCATTTTTCTTATAGAGTAGTCACACATACAGTCACATTGAGCAGCTCCAAGAAATCACCTCTCTCATGTTGATAATAACTTGAAAATAGGTTTTCAGTGCCCCTTAAACTGGATGTCAACCAGGGACTCGTTTGTCGGACGCAACAGACAGTACCTCCCCAACACTGCAGCACCTGGTATATGTGAGAGGAGTGCTAGGAGTGAACAATGCACAGGTGTTCAAAATTAAGATATTCTTTAGTAGGGTTACTTATGTACTCACCTAAAGGTCTGCATAGTATAATTACTGTCATAAAACTACACTAACAGTCTGGTTATCACAACAACAATCATCATCACATTAGACAATCTCCTTTTGGAAATACCTTTATCTTTAAAAATTGAACAAATTGCCATAGAGACTATCTGATGGTCTTAGCCGTATGCAAGATAGAAAAGGCACTGGAATTTTAACTTTTCGATGTCTGCTTATTCATGGAGTGCAAGGCTTACAGGGGGAGGAAAAAGCAAAATTCACTGAAAAATTTGAGTTTTCCTTTAGGAAAGAAACTTAACATTATGCAACTTAGAATACCACTTTTCTGGCTGACAGATGTACCTTAGTTAGGTAATTGCTCTTTCAAGTTCAATAAATGCCCTAAGGTCACTGCAATTGAGACCTCTGGAAGGGATGGTAACTAAGAAATACGCTAAGTTGAAAATTAAGTCCACTTGCCCAGGTTGATCTGCCTAGCAGAACCCGCTTTGGAAGCTGAGGCAATCCTCACAGGACAAAGCAAATGCAGTGACTTATCAAGCTACAAAATACAGAGGCTGAAAAGCATAACCTTTCTGAAGCAAATGGAAGCAGTTTATGATCACCAGGAGTATTAACTTAAGGAAAGCTGGTAAAGTAATGGTTTGTATGGTATTCATCAGATTGTTTGCCATGTGTCAGAATAGTGGGATATAGACTGAATTTTATACCTCTGAGACCACAAAGATTCAGGCTTTGACAGCTAACGGTGTCTGGCAATTCTAATTCATTAGTCTTCTGGGTTCCCTTTGAAGTTTTGGGTTGTTGGGGTTTTTTTGGTTGTTTGTTTGTTTTTGTTTTTTTTTCCCCCCAATAAAATGAGAGCGAGGGAGAGGAATAAAACCCAGAAAGTGAGTAAGATATCTCTGTGGTACAGAAATTCTGTTCTGCTACAGGAACAGCAGAACTCTTCTTTCTTTGAATGCAGAAACATCAAACACTAAGACTTTCTGTTAAAATTCCCACCCTCTGGGACCCTGGGTTCACAGATGGCACAGTGGGTCACAGTGACAACAGTGTACCATATGGAAATTTCCACATAACCATCCACACTTTTAAATAATGCCACATTGGCCTGAGTCGGTGATGGCAGTGCATGCTTTCTTTACACTAATGCTTCAACCTCTGTTACAGAATTTAAACTGGGAAATTTCAGGTGATCAGCTCTAACAGAAGCCTCCTCTGAGAAGCAACTTTCTTTTTCATAGACCTCAGTGGAGTCAAATTTTGACTCAAAGACCTCCATGCAGACAAGTGAATCTATTTTCCTTCTACTAAAATGTATCGGGCACAGAATTATTGAAAGCAAAGACTAAAGTAATATGAATAGATGGCAGAAAATGAAGACTGCAGCAGCTAAACTCATCTGCCATTTCATTAATTTCTGGTGGCAGAGACCTGTCTTTTTGCTTGCTGTGCAACAGAAGACTAAATAAAGGCCATACTCCTGGCTCCCCAAGACAGCAAATCAGGACATTAAGTGCTGGAGAGCTGGGGAAAGGAATTCACCTTCTGCTTTTGTACCCTAGCATAATACAAACATTCTTTCATATTACCACTAGAATGACTGAAGAGTGAAGAATTAAAGAAGATCATCTGCTAGGCTTCTGAAGTCACAGTAACATTTTCTAATGCTAAGACATAACAAATAATCGAATTATGCATATTTTGCAGGTCAAAACTGACTAGTGAAGTCAGTTTTACTTGCTTGATTGGGGATGCAGCATTATACTATTCCCCTCTGCTGCAATTTGGGTGTTACTTATTTTGAGCACTCTGCTATATGTATTACTCAACTGTTGAACACCAGAATAAGGGAGAAAGAACTCTTAACCTGCATTACTTTTAAATTTTTGTGATAAATGTTAAAAGTCTCTTAGAGATATGCTAAGAGTATATCTCATATCCAGTTTTTATTTTCCTGCTAACCTTGAAAAAGCACTCACCCCAATGATTAAAAAATGGTTTCTCAGTTTACTTAAGCTTTTCTCTGCCTATGAAATTTGTTGTGCTCATGATACTCTTAACACTGTTTTCTAGGATGACTCCTATACTGACCTTCTAGAGCTATATACTATTTTACTCTTCTGGTTTTAAATTGAGAATTACATTTCGCTATCTTCAGTGAAGTTGCTTTTGTTTCATATTAGCAGAAATGAAATCAGCATGTATTAATGTATTTATCAAAAGAGAATTGTTTAATCCATAACCACAGAAATCTTCCACTTGTGCCACCATTTCTGTACTTTCCTACAAGAGATGCAAGCAACTTCTAGACCATACTAAATAATACTGAAAATCAATGAAGCTGTTTTTACAGATACTAGTCATAACATCATTTGAACACTCTGGTAAAGAATCTGAATAATATGGTTATGTATATAAGATGAAGAAAACCGATTTATTCTGTCTTAGTACTACAATAGCTTATTGCAATTCAAGAGGAATAGCTCCATCAGCTAAATTATAGTGATATTATTGATTTATGTGTTAAAAGAAAATACTATTAAGCAAGGGAAGTATCTAATTTCGCTATGTTTATATCTAGCCTTTTGCCTCTCAATTACACTCAGGTTGCTTAACTTAGGTAAAGTCAGATAAAACAGTGAAGTTCTAAAGTATTTTAAGAAAAACCTTGATCATGGACGTAAATTTCTTGACATAAAATAAATCAGTCCTATCAGTAACTGTGAAGATTCTCCTAAGCACACTGAGAAAAGTAGCAATCAGGGTATTGATACAAAACATTTTTCTGCCTTTCCAAAATCAGCATTTAGAATAAACCAAATATTCTACACCATGTGATAAAGAAACTGATTAACCTCTAGTATATAACAATCACACTTGTGTGCACAGTTAACTGTCAGTGGTTAATAGACTCCAGATACTTCATCTTGAGATAAATGGAATTTTTATTTTTAGGGAGAGAGTGCTTCCTCTTTATCATAAATGTATAAAAGAGCAATATCTTAAATATTTACTGCATGCAAGTAATCCTTTTTTTTTGTTAGCATCATATAAAGTAATCTTATGTAATAACTTATCACTGCAAGAATACATTTTAACTTATTGTTGTATTAATGCATCTCTTCAGTTGAGTGCCAGTCTGATCATTGCATTAACCACCTCATACAAGACTGTAGGAAAAAAAGCAAATTTTCAGTAACATCTTGGCAAACACAGTTCTCTATTGACAATGTGAAATGACATATTAAAATGGGTATTTTGTCCCAATTTGGTCCATGTTAGTCTACTATATCCTTCAGTTGACTGAACTACAGCTACAGTATTATAGTTTTGTTTTCTGAAATGCCTGTCCACAAGGCTAACTGAATCTGCCCCCAATTAAAGGAACTTTCTGAAACTATTCTTATTAACAATTTATCATTAATTTAACCAGCATAATCAATTCTGTAGTCATTACCAGAACTGAATCTGACATGTCAAGCAACCTTCTCTCTATGGAAAACAGGATAAAGGAAAGATACAGAAAAATCCTCAGAACAAAACGGCGGGAGGAACATGAAAAAAATGAAGCAAACTGCGGTCCTCTTCAGCTGTATTACACTCCATCAATTGTTCAGTTTTAGCAGACTAACCTACATTTAATTCACAAGTATCAGAAACTGTTCCAGAGTGTACATACATAAAGCAGTACTGCAAAAATATTTTCTTTAGATGGCAGGAAGCAATTAATCAGTGTGATAAATGAGCTTGAATGGAGAAGGAAGGAGTGCCTTGGAAAAGGCATAGTAAACCCTGAATGTCATGCACAGTGACAACACATTTTAAGTACCGTAAGATGGAAAACATTTTTTTTTAAAAGATCTTACTGGAAATGAACACTTTTAATTTTTTTTTTTTTTTTTCCTGAGAGATGAATGAAAGCCCAACTCTTCTATTTCTTCATCCCCAACACCAAGTGTGACTTACTGTCTTCAGTCTGACTACAGCTGGGTTTAGTTCATATATACACAAACTTGTTACTCTTAAAGCGGAACAGCAGAGAGTTTTCCTTGTCCTAACAGTTCTCTTTTTTTCCAGGGTAAAAATACAATCAAGACCTTTCAAAATGAAAAGAGCAATCCTTCCTTGCCAGAATAGCTAATAGCCTATGATATGAAGTGCATAAAATGAAACCTGTCCAGGACTAGGTTTTAAAGGGAGGGGATCATTACTTCCTAACATTTAAGCCTTTTGGCCACACAATTCTACCTCTTTCATTTAGTCAGCTTAGCACTTGTCTGAACTGTTGATTAGCCAAATGTCCGAAACCCCTGAAAATCAGACTACTAAACCGAGCCAACAAGAGGAAAAATGAGTAGGTTTTTAACCCAGTTTATTGGCTGGCCAGGCAGCAGGGCTGACATAAGGGAGAGGGAAAATCCCAGGCAGCTAAGAGTGGGAACTGAGAAGGCCCTGGAGCATAGTTCCCTTTGGAAGCAGTGAGTTATGAGAGTGGGGATCAGCTGCCTTGATATGAGATACTGATACCAGATGCATTCCTGAGGAGCTGGCAACTGTGAATTTTGCAGTGGTCTACAAATACTCTGGAACTCCTCCTAGGTGTTTGGGACAGTATCCTACAAAGCAGTTGGTAATCATGTGATATGATCACAGCATGTGATGTAAGGTTGTATCACAACTATGCACAATTTATCACACAGATGGAGTTTCTACATCTATTTCACGTATCTAAATATCACCACTTACACTGTGTTTTTGTTGTTATCTTCACTGAGGCATAAAAATAAAACAAATCCTTCCCCACTGATCCCTCTCCATTACATTCTGCAACAAGAAATAAAAAACCAGGAATCATTCATTCAAGTCCTTGCTTAGACAAACTGTTTGGACTTCATGAATCTTTGTGATCACATAAGAGAGAACAAACTCATTTTTGCAACTGGCCTGAAATTCTGTTTCTTCAGTAATGAAGATTTGAGATCCACTGATTGCTGATCAGATATGAGCCAGACTCCTGAAAAGCAACATGTAGGCATCTCGCCATCATTCCTACCATCACAAAGCTTAACAAACAGATCAAAGAAACAGTCTGCTCTTGCAGTACTACTGCGATCAGTCAAAATGCTTAAGAAATTCAGCTTATCATCTACAAATTCTGGAAGTTTTCTATTAGTGAGACGTAGACTATTATTTTTCTTTCTCCCCATGCTTCCGAGTTTCCATTGTACACAAGCAAAAAAACCCCTTTGATAATACTGTCAAATGAGTGTCTCCATTGTACCAAACCTTAAATGTTTTGAATGTTACAGCTGTAATAAAGATATGCTGGAAAT
Organism: Antrostomus carolinensis; assembly: GCF_000700745.2. Taxonomy (NCBI): domain Eukaryota; kingdom Metazoa; phylum Chordata; class Aves; order Caprimulgiformes; family Caprimulgidae; genus Antrostomus; species Antrostomus carolinensis. The sequence continues at coordinate 1,928 of NW_010327190.1, read as the reverse complement.
TTTAATATTTAGACAATGAGGACAGAGCACGTTTAACTAAAAACTAATACTGGAAGAATACATCTATCCAACATTTATCATAGTATTGAAGCATTCTGGGAAAACAATGAGCTCAAATAATATTTCAGAAAAGCTAAATTTCAAGGAATGAAGATACTATAGTACAAAGTTATGGCCAAAAATACTGTATTTTAACCGGCAACATTTCTGAGGGGCAGTAACTGTACAATATTAGTTTTTTTCCAAAAAAACCTACTTCTGTCCCTCAAACAACACACAATACATGCATTTTAAATGACACTTTTAAGAACAGTAAATACGATCTTTATTTTTAAATACTGCAAGTTTAAAAATGTATCTGACACACCTCCTCCCCCTCAAAAAAAAAAAATAAAAATTGGTCAAATAAGGATTTCCTGCAGCATGGTAAATAAGAAATCCAGCAACAGACTTCAGCTTAGACTGTATTTTGAGAGAAAAAAAAAGAAACAACAACAGATTTACAGTAAGATCGACCTGTCCAACTTTGTATTTTTCACACTATCTTCAAAATCTCCTTCTATTACTTTCTTTCCTGCAGCATGGATACTGTGAAGAAGCTTGAGTGAAACTTAAGAGTAAAATCCCTTTAACTAGCTAAATAGTGATCCTCAATGTATTGTTGACGACACAGAAAAGTTTCTGGTTTGACTGATAAAACTCAAAGTGTTATGGGTAACCAAAAGCCAAACAAGTGGAAGTATCAGTATCTTCTCAAATTAAACATATGGTTTTTCAAGATCTCTACTAAACTAACAAACTGTGCAGGGACAGATGGCTTTAGCTGTTTAACGTGTACTAAATTTGGTTGCGGTCTATGTCAAAAGATGGACCTTATTTATAAAAGTGTGAATTTCTAAAATACTGTAGTTAATTACCAACACCAGGACATTTAAATTTCCTAACTTAGGACAGTCTCTTCAAAACATCTTCACTTTACTGGTCTCTTAGGTAGAGGTAGGTCATTTGTAGGCCTTGTCAATATGCTGTGCATATTAACACTAGTTCACTAATATAATAGTCTGCGGGATAACTATGCGCAGGGCTTCAAGAACAGCAGCACATATAATAAATTAATTGGGTAAATTTTATTTTTTCATGTGGGTTAACATATCTTTGTTTTCTCCTAATGTTTCATTCTTTTGTGAAGAATGTGTTACAAGGAAAAGGTCATGAGGTTGAGTAATCTGAAAGTCTTCTGCACCTCATAACTAACAGCTGGGAGTCTAGCAATGTCTTTATATGCAGCCCTTTCTCCCCCATTTAGAGTTTTTGCAAATCATGCAGTCGATTCTGACTGATATCCAGCATAAAAAGTATCTTCTCCACTTTCAAACTTAAAAAAGCGATTCACAATCATGTGGCAGTAGGATTAGAAATTACAGTCCATGCACCCTGACAATCAAAAGAGTCTGAATTATAAAAAGTAAACTGCCCTTATAGCTGCATCATCCTATATATGTAAGGACAGCGCCAGTTAATTTGTGAAAAAGGCAAATTTAAAGTTTCTGTAAAACACGCATTACAGCTTTCGTGTGCTAGTGAACATCTAGAATACACAGGTTCCCAAGACGTTTTCCTTCCCTCCTCCCCCATTTATGACATTCAGAGAAATCACATAATTTTGGCAAAGTTAAAAGGGTTTCTGTCTTGATGTTTTTGCCTTCAGCTTCATGTTAGAGGCACACACTTCTGGACTCAAGCACTATAAGGCATAGTAGAAACCACCAATTAAAACAATAGTGACAACACCACCACCACAGAATATACTGCAAGTGGGAACAGCTGTGTGATTTAAAAAGGAAATATTTTTGTAAACTGTCACACTGCAATGCTGTGTTAGGTGATTCATGTAAAGCTTGCCTTGGCATGCCGAATATATATATATA
>NW_010327189.1:2050-4010 GCF_000700745.2 Antrostomus carolinensis | reverse complement strand
CTGACATGGCCCTGTCCTGGGAGCGATGGGAGACCTGTGCCAAGACTGCCTGGCTACCACGTCCATGGCACTGCCATCCTGACCCACCCCATCCCTCCAGGAGCCTTCACAGAGGCACAGTCTGCCTGGGGGTGTCAGCTCCTGCTCTTCCCCATACCCTGGGCTGACAGCAGGTACAGGCAACTCAGGGCCAGACCATCCCAGCCCCAGGCTCACCGCAAACTTGGCCAGCACGTAGGCTCCTGCCCCAACACCGATCCCGATCACGTACTTGAACCTGGAAAGCAGAGAGGTGCCTCTGGGGGAACGGTGGGTTCCAGCACAGGTTCCCTGGGGCACCTCTCCACCCGCAGCACAGGGCACAAGAAGACATGCAGGGTGCCACCTTACAGGGACAACTCCCCCAGCCCCAAACCCTCATCTCCTGCCCATCTCCCAGCCCAGCACCCTCAGCCAACAGCCGTGGCGGAGAGACTGACTCACCCAAAATGCTGCACCACACTGGGTAACATGGCAGCCAGCTGGTCCATGGATGGGTACTGGTACCTGTGGCGCAGGGAGGCACAGGACGGTGGTTATGGGACCCGCACAGAGCAGGAAGGCTGGGACAGAGTGGTTTGGGCTGCCCGAAGTGGGCAGGAAAATACCACCCACCCACAAACCACCCTCTTGCCCACCCTGGGCCAGTCGGCTGCCATAGGCTTTGACACGGTTCAGAGACACACAGGCAGGGCACGAGGCCAGCCACAGCCCAGCAGGCAGGGAGGTGACATCCCAGCAGACACAGCGAGCCCCCAAAGCTGGCACTTACCCCTGAGGGAACTGTGAGGCTCCTGCCTGCTGGCCTGGAGCATCCACGTGGCACACCACAAAGTGCTTTGTGATCTCCTGCATGTCCTCGTAGTTGAAGAAGGTGTTGAAGCAAAGCTTGTCTGTCAAAGGGCAGGAAGGGATCAGAGACCAAACACTCCAACTTGGCAGCCTGGTGAGCCAGGGGAGCTCGGAGAGAGATCTCCTGCCCTCCCACTGCCCTTCAATTGGGAGGTGACATGCCACCAAAGCCCTCCCATCCCCTTCTCCCCAGGCTCCTCATCCCCACAGCAGAGACCACAGCCACGGTCAGCAAACGCTGCATCCATACTGGTGTTGGGAGTCATGGGGATGGGGGGGTGGATGGGTACAGCCAGGAGATCAGGAGTTTGGGGTGAGTCTCATCTGCTTGGAGGGATGAGACGAGGGGATGCAGAGTCCAGAGCTGCAGGACCGCCTGGCAGGCAACAGGATTAGCAGCACAGGGTATTATCGGCCCTGTCCAAAATACCCAGAAAGGGCTGGAGCAAACATAGGATTTGAGAAATGGCTGCACATCACCCTGCTTGGGAACAGCCAACAAACAGCCCCAGCACTGCTGTGGACAGGCCACCACTGTTGTAGTGGGATGCAGCCATCATCAGGGCTTGGAGGGTTCCTGCCCCATGGCGTCGGTGCCGGGACATCCCTCCCAAAACGTGGGGGTGAGGCAAGTTGCAAGGTCCATTGCAACCAATGTAACTCATCCTGGACACAAGAGTGCTGCTGTGACGGTGAGGCAGCTCACCTAGCATGCCAGTGATTCAACCTCAGCCACCCGTGGAGGGGCAGGTGCTTCTCCTCACCCACAGGGTGCCGGGCACCCCAGTTCAGCCAGGGAGCACAGCCCAGGGCAGGCCTGGGGTGCAGGTCCAAGGCTGCAGGCTAACAGAGAGCGCAGCAGCCCCACATCCAGAGCCCCAGCTCAGCTCCAGGTTCCCCCTTCCCTGCTATTCCCCATCTCCTTCAGCTCCCACTACGCCCAGCCACCAGCCGGATCCGTGCTCTGAATACCAACAGGTCGGCAGCAGAGCCCAACCTGGCATCCCCCATGTCCCATCCCTGCCAGGTGTGGGTGGGCAGCCAGTCAGCACTGGGGGGGCCAAGCACT
>NW_010327189.1:1670-1957 GCF_000700745.2 Antrostomus carolinensis | reverse complement strand
CTGGTGCTTTCAGATGCCTGGGGAGACCCAGTGCTGTCCAGGGACCCTCCATGGGAGGAGGCAAAGGAGCTGAGCTGGGGGCACCCACTGCAGGCTCACTCCTGCCTGCCCCTGCTCCCCATGGCCCAGGGACCAGCACTCACGGTTGAGGCCCACATCATGGTATGTCAGGATGGCTGGGCGATTCCCCTTGGGTGAGCCCCGGATGACCACGTGCAGCAGCCCATAGGGGGTCTCAATGTCATGTTCCTGGGGGAAGAGAAGAGATGGGGTTACACTTGCCTGCT
>NW_010327189.1:0-1569 GCF_000700745.2 Antrostomus carolinensis | reverse complement strand
GAGAAGTGGCCATCCTGGGAAAAAAAACCCAGCTCTGGGCATCCTGGTGGTGGCAGAAGGCAGGACAAATCACATAGAAATGCTCCCGGGAAGGGAAGGGAAGGGAAGGGAAGGGAAGGGAAGGGAAGGGAAGGGAAGGGAAGGGAAGGGAAGGGAAGGGATAGGATAATAGGATTTAGCATTGGACAGGTGTATCATGGGATGGGATCTCGGGATGGAATCAAGGGTGAGAGATTTGGGATGAGATGGGAACACCCAAGAGGGCTTGGGAGAAGAGGATCATGGGATGGAACAGGTGGACCACAGGATGGGACAGATCGAAGGGGGCCTGAGACTGAGGGAGTTTTGCCAACAGGGTGAGGGATCACAGCATAGCCCACTTGGCCTGGATTCACTGTGCCTGGGACAAAGAGGCAGAGGTCAGACTCCGGACACCATCCTGGGAAACGCTGCAGCCTGATCCCAAAATGACAGCTAAAGTAACTTTAAAATCCCTTGGTCTGAAATGGCTGTGTCCCCATACAGAGACCAGGACTGCCCCTGACTCAGTTTCCCTGTCTGGGAGGGCTCCAGTCTCACCTTCATGGCCATTGTCCCAGCCTGCAAGGGAAATTGAGGCTGTGAGCCCAGATGCTGGCCAGGGACATTACCCAGGGACAAGGGACCAGGGGTCCCCTCCAGATGCCCATGACTGCCAGCCAGCCTACTGGCAGTGACCTCGAAGCTGGGTGCAGGAGCATCTGACTCAGTTTCCCTGTCTGGGAGGGCTCCAGTCTCACCTTCATGGCCATTGTCCCAGCCTGCAAGGGAAATTGAGGCTGTGAGCCCAGATGCTGGCCAGGGACATTACCCAGGGACAAGGGACCAGGGTTCCCCTCCAGATGCCCATGACTGCCAGCCAGCCTACTGGCAGTGACCTCGAAGCTGGGTGCAGGAGCATCACGCACCAAGCAGGGCCAGGCAGGGGATGCAGGCAGGGTGCCCAACTGGCGCAGTTCTCACTGTGGGTACTGGCAGCCCCACAGATGGGCTGGTGGGAAGGAAGTGAGTACGTGGCCACTCCCATAGATTACACACCACCAAGGACTCTGAAGGACATGGGCCTTAGGTGGGAGGAACCACCTGAGGACAGGGTCCCCTCACTGCATCGCCTCCTCTGACAGATCTGCTGTCCCCAGGGGGAACACACCACCTGAGGGCAGCTCAAGGGCTCTGTGGAGACAACACTCAGCTCCCAAGAACACCCAGACCCCAGCACTCATCCACAGCTGTTCCTCTACTCCCTGCAGCTGTATCAGGCAGCAGGCGATGAGTGGGGACATCCCTACAGATGGGGAAACTGAGGCAGAGGAAGGGCCTGGCCCAAGGTCACAGAGCAGGAGACATCCATGTGGTCTGATCCTGGGCACAGGGCTGCCTCCTTGCCATTCCCATGCCCACAGTCCCCATCACAGCCCCAACAGCTCAACCTGCAATCCTACCCTGAAATCACATGCCCAAGGCGGTGGCTCCTTCCCCAGCACTGCCACCCCCCCCACCCCCGCCAACCCAGGGAGGTGCAGCTTCTGC
>NW_010327188.1:0-6187 GCF_000700745.2 Antrostomus carolinensis | reverse complement strand
GTGTTGGTTCAAGCGTGGCAGGGGACATCCTCAGGCTCACCGCTACGCTGAGGGTGTTTCTGTGGGTTGCTCACAGAGAGGTGCTGTGCTTCTCAGCCCCCTGCACCCACGTATCCTTTGAGTCCCACGAGGGTGCCATGAAATCCCACCTGTTTTATTTCCAGCCCAGCACCTCTCCTTCAGAGTGATCTCCATGGAATCCTCACTCACTTCTCAGCACCCAAGGGGGCAATCTTTGGGTCGCTGAGGTCCCATCACCTCTCTGGGAGTTGCATTGGATTGGGGACCCCAAGGAGGGATGTTACTGAGACTGTTCCCCAATGCAGGTCCTGGCATTCCTCACGGCTGCAGAGCAGACGGGCACATCCCCAGGAGGTGACAGAAGAGGAGAGAGGGTGTCTACAAGCACGCCTCTTGCCGTGCCAAGGGTGAACTGGTTGCTCTTGTTTAGCTGCCCTGACGCAAGGAGCTCTTTCCCCAGGTGATTTTCCAGTGATGCATCCAACCACCTGTCCCACGTGCGCTCACTTCATCGTTTGTGGGCAACCTGTGCCGTGTGGTTGTGCTCCTTTTCACAGCCTCTCTATCACTGGGTGTTAGGTTAGGCCGATACTTTCTGTAATTAAGAAGGAAACAACACTTCTGGCTAATCCCCTGCACCATTTCCAGATGCAGCTTGGGGTCCATCCTGTTTGCCAGCCTTTCCCTTTATCTGTCGATGCTTTTTGGTTGCCCACCTTTCAGGCTGAGTGCCATCTACCAAGGGACCAGATCCCAGTGAGCTCCTCTTAGTTTATTCATTGCTTGTCATACTGTGATCAGATTGTGCAGCAGAAATTAAGCTGCCTGAATGAATTTATTAATATAGATAATAAAAGCCTGGAGCATTATGGGTGTTATGCTCCTCAATCATCCGAAATTTCCAGCCTTAAAAAGCATCAGAAGTTTTGCCTCTTTTTCTGTATCACCAAAAACCTACAAAGCAGTATTTTTTGTGGGGCTATTTACAGAATACTGTGGGCTGCTTTGTAGGAGATTTCAAGCCAACTGTCTTGATATTTTTAATTTACTGGCTGGGATGAAAGCAATGTACAGAAATCCACGATTAAATTAATTTACTACTACTTTTATTTTAAACACAGATATTGCAGTTTACTAGTTCTACGTCATAAGCTGTAGAGAGCTGGCCTCTGTTTTGAACTGTGTGACCATGGAGAGTTCTCTTTCCCGTGAAGAAGTTTCACAGACTTTTAAACTATAGACAATACAGTGTAGTAAATGGCATATGGAGCCTGGGGCCTTTTGCCACCCTTTCAGGGGAGGAAGGGAAAGGTTGTAGGTCTGGAATTATTCACACCACGCAAAAGCAGGACAGAAAGTAGGAGATCAAAGCATCTAGTCAGAGCAAAGAAGTTTCTATTGATACTTGAAGGAGATGGTACCCCAAGTCCTGCTCCTTCATGCATGACATTCTCAGGCAGGGAAGGTGAGGTGCCAGGTTGGAAGCAACAGAGGAAGAAAAAGGGGGATAATCTCAGTTGGACAGGGTGTTGCTGCTTTGCAGAAAGGTGAAGCTTGGGTGCTGGTAACTATGGATGGGATTTGTACCTCCAGGAAAACTTACTTTCCTCTGAAATGAAATCAGAGTTCCCCGAATAAATAGGATGACAAAGCCTAGGATTTTCCACTTTCCTTGTTGATATTTTCGTGTGAAACAAAGAGCACGCATTGTGAGGGAAAATAGCTCTTCCTTTGTTCCATGGAGAAATGCAGCAACCTTCCAGAGATAAACAATGGAGAAAAAGTCTGTGAAGGGGCAGGGAGGAGTGGGGGGGAGATTGTTTGCAGATAAAAGGCATTTTCTCATAAAAGGGCAAGGTTCAGCTGTAACTCAAGGACCTCACTAACCGGTTTGGATGATGTTTTTCAACAGCAACCATTCAAATGCACTTTTCCATGTATCTCAGAGTTTGTGTTTATTAACTACTGCTTGTTCCACACAGATGATGCAAGGAACCCATCCCAAACATCCTCAGATGCTGCCTGCGAACTTGATGGGATTCTGTCAGGATAATGCCACCCTGGCATGAGGCACAGTGTGCTAATACTCTAATTACTCTAATACTCAGTGTGCTAATACTGCCCTCTAACATGAGGAGGCAGGGAAATTCAGAGTCTGTTTCCAGCATCCCACTTAAATTCACTGGGATTGCTCAGTGTGCATGGGGGAAATGGACCGACAGCTCCTATTGACTCACAGCTTAGAAAGAGCATTTCTGTAGAGACGCCTTATAAGTCCCATATATTATCAGTATCACCAATGAAAATGTAATCAGGTGCTTGGTGGTAATGCTCCTAAAGAGTAGCTGTGAAACCATTTGATTTCTAATAATCCCCAGGAGGGACACATGGAGAGAAATGAATAGTTTCCAATCAGCTGCTTCCTCTGGCCTGTGTTGAACAACGTGAAGCAGTTCTGTTTATCTGCACCACCTGGATGTGAAGATGAAGAATTTTACTCAGCCCTGAAAGATGCAGCTGTCTTCAGATGGCCTTGGCCTTGCTGCAGTATTTATGTGGCAGGTAGGATGATCACTTGCTCACCATGGCCGTGTGTGCAGTAAAAGGACCTGTGATCACATTTCTTTCTCTCCACTGTCGCTGCCTGTTCCCAGGGTGACAACGTGAAGAAGTAAAGCAACTCCTGCTGATGTCCCCACCATCAGCAAGTGGCATTTTCCTTCCTCTCCTCAGGACAGAGAGGTTCCAGGGACACATTTGTGCCTTTCCAGTCCTTTACCTGTAGAAAATTCACAGCTCATCTAAATTCACTGTGAATTTAGCAGGTACAAGTATTCCACAGGGTTTAAAATCCTTGCTGGAGCATTCAGCGCTGTAATATACATTCCATTAGGAATAATTTGCATAATAACTAATGCCTTAGCAGTTAAAGAGCCACCAAATCCAATTCTCTCCTCTTGAAGCAGTTTTTATGCATGTGAAGCTTTTGAAATTAGCAGGGTTTCTCTTGAATTGGCATTAGAAATAGTGTTCTTTTGGAAATAACAAGGTGTTTAAAAATAACTGCCAGCTTTTACACAGCCCTCTCCTGTCACAGAGATCTGCCCCACGCTGGTGGCACTGCTGATGGACAAAGGGAGAGAGGACTCCAGCTGCAGAAGGTCTCAGCAGCACAGCTCAGAGAGCCAGGTGACAGCAGGGCTGTCCCTTCATCTGAGCAATGTCTCAGAATTTGCTGTGAATCTTTGCATCTGCCCTGCAGCTCACAGAAACCAGTAGCTGTCTGGGAATCAGCTTTTGTGAGCGCTGTGTTGTTACGTTCTGCACTTTATTGGCAGGGAAAAGAGATTTCTTAATGAATCTCAGTCACTCCTCCCAAAGTACCTGGCATAAGGGCATTTAAGCCTGTGTTAAGGAAGAGTTTTACATTGCTTTAAATCTTTAAATTAGGATTCCCAAGATTGCCTGTAAAGTTGTTTTGTTTTGTTTTGTTTTAAAGTAACTTTTTAACCTTTTTATCTGTTTGTTTTGCTTCTTTGTTATATATAAAGGCAGCCTGGAAAGCTAACTCTGCTTCTATATAAACTATTCCACTTGCATCTCTGCACCAGAAACACCAGATTTTAGCTTCCCCGTTTTCACTGAAGGACCCAGGGAGAACTGGAGAACCTTTGGGAATCGGCCAAAGAAACAAGATGGGACAGTGAGTGTCTGGTCTGCACGAACATCTCACTCACAAGGAATGAATGAATAAAAGGTCCTCCAAGCTTATACCACCGCTGCATGTGGAGGTAGGCTTGGCTCTAGATGCCAGAGACCACCAGGTCAGCTTTGCTAGCCCTGGCAGCTCCAGCACACGGCAGCATTAATGAAGAGCTGTGGCTGTGACAGGAAAAAGGTTGGTTTGGGGTTGGTTTTTTTTTAATAATTTTTGGTGACCCAAGAAAATAAATTACCAGACAGTGTTCAGCAATGGCCTTTTTAGAGAAATGCAACATTTTTGCAACCCATCTTTAGCCAGAACTAATATATGGATTAGCAAGATGGCAAAATTAGAATTAATTTGGTTGTAGACAGTCCACTCAGGAAGGACTGAAAAACAGCTCCTCTGACCTGCACTAGATTTATCATATTTCAAAAAGCAGATCACTTGGATAACAATGCCTCATAAAATGCCTTGAAATTGCTTCAAGGGAGAAGACAACCTTCTTCCTACGCCCTGATCCCTCTAAGCACTTGCATTTGGTAACCCTTGGCCCCTCTCTTCAATTATCTACAGCTAATCTTCATATCCTATTTTATTTCTCCAGCATAAGCACAGTCTCCTTCTGGGATGAATAGTGCTTCCCGGAGCTCCTGCAGAGCAACACAGGTGGATCTCAAGGAGTCTTGGGAAGAATCAAAGATATGGAGATGTAACATATGATCTTGCCCCCCTGCTGTAACACAGCAGCTCCGCGCCCACCAGCACAGCGTGGTCTCATTCATTTATATTACCGTGAGAGCAAGACCTGTGTTAAGATCACAAATGGCAGGTAAGAGAAAAGACAGAAATTGATTTGAAGTGCAGAGCATTGTAATGAAGTAGAAGTTCTGTTTTAATTTGGTCACTGAGGTTTGATTGTCTTTGAATACTTCAGTCCTGCTTTAGGGCTCTCCGGGGACTGTGCTTTTGTGGGCGATGAATAAAAGGAACTGGGATATTGAGTATCTTTCCTTTTCTTTATCTTGCCAAAAAGTTGAAATTTGGCAAACCTTTTGAAAAACAACTGGAAACGGGGCCTAAGGACAGTTGCTGAGTTTCCAAATAATTGGGGTGGGGCTTGGAGCTTGAGCTGTATCATAATTAGGTAACAACTATATTTGTGGCCCTCCGTTGTGCTGGATCTGGAGGTGATCTAGGAGCACCTGAGTAGACAAGGAAGAGTCTCCTGTGCAGAGTAAGCTCTCCCTCATCCATTCCCTGGGAGATGGTCACAGTGTGCAGTGAGATGAGCGTAATTTAGGGAAGTTTAGGCTGTAAACTGGTTCTCGAAGGACAATCCTCACCAGCAACAGCAACAAAGATGGGACAGCAGGTTCTGGTCATATCTGAGGAAGGGAGCAGAGCATCAAGCCTCAGCCCATACTCAAAGTTACCTTGATTCCTTAACACTCCCAGTAGCTGGTGCATGCACTGAGTGGAGGAACAGCCCTGAGGATGGATCTGAGGAGCATCTCAGCTCAGCAGACGTGTGTAACAGCACAGAGAGACAGAGAGGGCTGAGTGTGTGTGTCCAAAAGCTGCTGGGGGGACTTCTGCTGTGCCCTCAGGAATTGTCCTTTTGTGCAGACAGTAGCTTTTCTCTGGCTCTCAGGTGTGGTGAGTCGCGAGAGGGCTTGTTCTTGGGGGGTTCAAAATGATCCTCAGCAGTCCTTACCCACAGAGTCAGTGCTGTAGGGAGAAGTATTTGATCTCTTCACCCAAACTCAGCTCTCCAACTGGAAGTTTGCATTGCTTCAAGAGAGAGGATGAGGAGGAAAGATGAGGACACAGTGGCTGACAGAAAGATTGGGGAAAGCCTAAAACAAAACCAGGGTAGCAGATTAGAGGTGGAGGTCTGGTGTAGTGACCTGGCTGAGATGGAGAGAACATGCGGCTCTGGAAAGCTGTTTCTGGGTAAGTACACTGCAGCAGAGGGCACCAGAAAGCAGGAGAAACTCTGCTGTGTGCTAACAGCTTGTAAAATACGTCCTTGTGAGTTAGAGAGACTGGCAATGGGATTGGCTTTGTGTTTTATGTGGGAAGGAATGTTGAAGACAGTCCACTCTTGTGTACTTTAACTTGCCACGGCCACAGGCAGCGTAAGGGCCACAAGGTCTCAGCATCCCAGCTCAAATCTATGCTGTGGCTGCAACTTTGGTGTCACTCCTGTGTGTGACAGAGGCACTTCAGGGCAGAGGCACTGCTGCCCTGGGGTACCCATCCATCGCCTTCCAGACGGCTGAACACCCCAAAGCTGCTCGAGGTGGGGAAATGGGCATCCTCACACCCACTGCAGAGGATGCTCCTGGTGCTTCTGCAGCCACATGCATATGTTTCTGGGTCGAGGGTGATGCTGTGGCTGTCTCACAGCCCTTCTCCTCTGCAGAATGCCATCACAGAATGGTTTGGGTTGGAAGGGAC
>NW_010327187.1:0-2859 GCF_000700745.2 Antrostomus carolinensis | reverse complement strand
AGCTCTGTGCAAGGCAAATATTGCACAATCTGTTTGCACGCCGCTGGCTCAATCCCCTTCCCCCCCTCAGCAGCCCCTGCTCACGCCTCGGCCTCCGGCCCACCGAAACAAGACCTGAAAAATAAGAAATATGAAAGGTTTTTTTAATAAGTCCCCTCTCTCCTTCTTCAGAGCAAGACATTTGACCTAACAGGGCATTGGGGAGCTTAGCCCGGCCTCGAAAAAACACAGCGCGTCGCTCTCACCTCTTAGATGTTTAAGGGTTTCCGCTCTGCCCGGCCAACGTGTGATGCTTTTACTTTTTTATTGGTGCGATGAAAGAGTTTAGGCAAGTCTGGAAAAGAAGGGAGCAGCCCTAGGAATGGAGAGAGCTTGTTATTTTTTCTAGGGGTGGGGGAAAAAGGCTGAGAGGAGGGGGCGACAAGGCAATTCATGGGGAAGGAAGGAGGTTGGAGGCATTGCTGGTGTCAAACCCAGCAGAGGATGAGGCTGGAGGTGAACTCCTCTCCATTGAGTTTGGGAGCTTCTGAGACGTCCTGGCCATCATCCCCTTGGTCTGGGGATGGATCATGGTCCTAACTGGGTCTTCTCCCTGCCATGACCACTCTTTGCTCCCCAGGTGTATTATCCCCCAGGGATACCCCCCAGGACCCTTTCCCCTCCCTGGTACACTTCTTCCAGGCAGTGCCAGGACCTGCCTCCTCCCCACCAGCCCCCAAAAATCACATTTTCCCACTCCAGGACCTCATTTTCCCCACCCTGAGCCCAACACCTTGCTGCCTCTGGCCGCACAGACTCTGTGGGTAGAAGCCAATTTTCTAGCAGCAACCGCTGCGGTGAGACCTCAACCAGATTACAGGGATGGGGCTTGGTTTGAGTGAACTCAGAGGTTTTTGTACACGCCATAATTTGTTTTTCTGGAGCCAGGAGAGGAGAAAACAGCAAATCTGCATCAGTTCCTGCTTATGCAATCCTCATCATTGTTAAAGGGATGAAGAGTGTTGCAGCAGCAGCAGCCATGACGCAGGATGCCGAAGCCTCGGGGGGTAGCGCGTTCCAGGGGCAGAGAGAGAGCATCAGCTGTCCCTCTGACACGGGCTCGGCAGCACCGGTGGGTCTTGTTCTTGGAGCCAAATCACCATTTTTTTTTCCTTTTCTCAATACCCTGCCTGTATTTCGTGCCATTTGCGCATTTGAAAATCACCATCATCATCAAAATGCACTTAGAAGCCATAGCACAATATTAAAGCCTTTTCTAATGTAAACCAATGCCTCTAATAACACATGTTGGGTTTGGCCAGGGTTTGTTCCTGATCAGAACACTGCTGCTCCCCTTCCTCTTCTCACAGTCACCCAGCACTAGCAAAATATGAAATAAAAGCCCAAAATATGAGGCGGTTTGCTTCTTAGGCTAAGGAATTTTTCATCTGGTTTTGGTCACTGATGATACATCTCAATGATTCTGCAAATTCTCCCATGAAATTACTTCTATGCCTTCCTGCTCGTGTTTGTTTTCTACCTTCCCCTTCATTCAGGAGACTTCAGCCCATCGATTCCCCTTCTTTGATATAATATTCCTTCCCTCGCTTTTCCCCACCTCCCAGGAAACTGCAGCTCGCCGCCTTCTCCTCTCCTCTCCTCTCTCTAACGACTGCTTGCTTGCTTTGAAGAGCTGGAGAGGAGCCCATGGGTTTAGCACCACTCCTTTCTTCCCATGCCTTATAGCAAGCTTTCCACATTGCCTGGGTGCTCTCCCTCCTCGTCCTTGTCCCCTCCTTCCCAAGCCCAAAATCCAGCCCCCCCAGAAGCGGGCAGCTTCCCAGCAGAGCCCCGGGGCTCGCATGATGGCTGGCAGCCTGGCTGGAATGTTCCTGCTTGATGGAAACCAGGGATGAGTTGGGACATGGATCCCAGTGGGATTTGAGGAAGATGTCAAGGGAAGCAGCCTATGTCTGGCTTCACGGGTGGGATGGGCTGGAGGTGAGGAACCTGCCTGTGTGCAGCAGCATTTGATGAATGCTAGAGAGTAAGCTGGGTTGGTGGCTTTGTGTCCAGTCCCATCAGCCTCTCATGGTTCAAGCTCCTGGGATGGACACTGCTTTGCCCCCAACACACACGCACCTTCCAGAAGGACTGACCTTTGCTAAAAATAATATATATAAAAAAGAGTTAGTGGTTCCCTGGCCTCCAAGGGCTCTCTTTGAAGCACAGGAGAAGGTCCCAAGGTAGCGGAAGGAAGGATTTAAGCATTTAGCATAGCTGGGTTCTGGCAGCACTGCCGTGTGACCCTGACATTGGCTTCCCCAGCTTATTGATTTTGGACTCCCCCACCTTCGTTCCTGACATGATTTACCATGGGATACACAGAAACTCCTCAATCCTCAAAGTATGCAAGATGCTGGCATCACCTCCAGCCTCACCCAGGCTGGGGAAGAAAGAGCAATTCTTCCCAGGGCTCGTCTGGCAAATGTTCCTCCACTCCACAGCCACACCATGCTGCACCCCGGTGCCTTGGGTAGAGCCCCCAGGACAGGCAAGGGCTGTTCCCTCCTCCCCATGAGGGAAACACCATCACTGCCCATGGGGAGGCTGTTCTCCTCCTGGGAGCAGCTGCAGCAGGCAGGTACCCAAGGACCTGGGATGTTCCTGGGTCCAGGGGAGCAGCCCCAGCCCCTCCACCTCCTCTTAACACCCCGCTGGTCCAGCTTCCCCCCCAAGGGAACCCACTCCCCAGGGCTGGGCAGCCTCCTGGCTCCTGCCTGTCCTTAGCTTCCATCTCCCCTTTCAGGTGTAACCTCTTCAAAGGCAGTCAGTGGGTTTTGGCTGGCAGGAGATGCGACGGCCGGTGGGCAGGGTGCC
>NW_010327186.1:0-22091 GCF_000700745.2 Antrostomus carolinensis | reverse complement strand
GTTGGATCTCTTGCGTCGCATGCTCACACCGTCAGCGCTTCCCGCCTGTGGAAATCCCGTGTGCCTGTGAGGACTGTAAATTACTGACCTCTGCTCCCGTGTGAGAAACTGGAAAAGGTAATAGGCAGTGGAGAAAACTGGTTTCTGACTCAGTGTTCACTGCACAGAAAAGAAAAAAAAATCCACCGTAAATACTGTGACTTTTAAATGTTTCTTAATATTTTGCCTTTTTTGTTTTAGTATAAATCATACAGCCACTGCCTGTGTCTGGGGAATAATTTAATAAAATAAAACTTTAATAAAATAAAATTTTAATAAAATAATAACTATATTTGAGATTTTTGCACATTAATCACAAGACTGCAAAGTTTTGACAAGCCCTTAGGAAACACAGTGTATACTTATATATATATATGTTGCTCCCCCTATAGCTGAGCTGCTGTGAGCTCTACCCTCCCAGAGTCTGCATCTCACAGGCACCCTGCAGTGACACAGAAAACCTGCAGTTTTCACAATTATTACACGTGGACATGTCAGTTTACTGGTACAGATGTGGAAATACTTTTCATCACTGTTGCAAAATATTACAGGTATAAGAAACTGTAAGATGTTCTGACCCATAATGTACCTTCCCATCGTGGTTTAACTGGACCAGTAGCCAACACCACACGTGCTCATTCTCCCCCACCCCAGGGAACTGGGGACACAGTAGGAAGGGTAAAGGTAAGGAGACTGATAGGTTGAGATACAAACAGTATAATAAGTGAAATAAAGTAAAATTAAAATAGTAAAGATAGTAATAGTAACAACAGAATATACAAATGAGTGATGCATGGTGCAATTGCTCACCACCCACCAACTGATGCCCAGCCCTTTCCTGGCTAATGATCCCAGAGCACAGACAATCCCATAACCACAATTCCGGAAGAGAGAGTGAGCTTTTCGGCCAGCCCTCATTTATATACTGAACATGACGTTATATGATATGGAATACCCCGTTGGCATATCTAAATGCCATTTTGGATCTATTGCTCTGGCTCTACTCCCCCCAGCTTCTTCTGTACCCGCACACTAGCAAACATGGGAAGTTGGAAAGTCTTTGGTTTCTTATGAACAACTAAAAAGATCACTATATTATCAACAGTCTGCTCATACCAAATCCCATACTGAATCCAAAACACAGCACTATTCTAGCTACTAAGAAGAAAATTAGCTCTAACCCAGCTGAAACCAGGACACTTCCTTAAAATATATGTGGAATAAAGCAATACAAAAATTACATTATTGTGTTAAAATTGATTTGTCAAAAAGACACCATGGTGTGGAATTTAGGCTTCCGAGTTTTTATTTCTTTAGAAGATTCTCCTGCAGCCCTGAAGTCCCCTGAAATCAAGGTGAGTGTTGCTGTTGATTTCTGTTTGGAATAGGATAGGAGGAAGTACATAAGCATGGTTACAGTGTTAAGGCATGATGTTAAGTTGGAGGACGCAGACAGGGATGTCAAGATTGGAAGGACAGAAAGGCCTTGGAAGAAGGTGTTTCATCTGTAAGTCTGATTCTCAAACTGCAAGTACACCATCACAAATGTACAAGTGTATATTTCATTTGAACATCTTCCGGTGCAAGTTTTCAGTTGCATATTGCCCTGATGATGCAGGAATTTGTTATGGATCTGTAACCGAAGGGTGTAGGTCTGTGAGCATGGGTCACAGGGCCTTACTCTCCCTGTTCTCATGGGGGTCAGAAAGTTTGAAATGAAGGGCGAGAAGGTACTGAATTTCTGGTACATAATCCATTTTTTAAAATTCCCTTTTTTTAAAATTCCCTTTTTTTGCAAGGCTACAGAATCACAGAATAGTTGAGGTTAGAAGGCACCTCTGGATATTGTCTAGTACAAACCTAGACCAACCCTACTACTCAAAGCAGAGTCAGGTACAGCAAGATGCTCGGGGCCATGTTCATTTGGGTTTTAGATATCTCCATGGTGGAGAATCCACAGTCTCTCCAAGCAACATATTCCCTTTTATGATTACCCTCACAGTATTTTTTTCCTTGTATTTAAATGGTATTTCCTGCATTTCAAATATTGGAGTGTAAAGGTGAAACAGAGGATGCTGATGTTGCTTTTACCACTACAAGGTAGTCACAGCTAATTCTATAAATCCTTCTTACATAGTAAATTATGGATATTAAATACAAGAGGCCACCTCTGACAAGAGAGCTCCTAACCCAAAGATTGCTCAAGATCTGGAGAATATTCTGGGTACGTGTTGTCACATGAGCTCTCTCTTCCTGTATTCCTCTACACACAGCTATTTTGGGCCACTACTGAAGACATGATACTTTGGAGTGGTTGGGCCTTTGGTTGGATGCAGAATAGTTCTTCCTGATGCTTTTAAAAGCTCCAGTAAATGTAGCACCACTGACTCAGTGTACTGTGAGACCAGGAAATCATGAAGCCCATTAAAACACAACTGGAACTGAGAGGGGAAACAGGAGGGAAGAAAAGAGCCCCTACAGGCACGGTGCTCCAGCCTGGGCACTCTAAAGTAAAAGTGTTTCTCCAATGGCTTTAGGAAAGCTGTGTTTACAGGGCACCTAGCTCCTTGAGGTCATGGTGACAGTCTGTTAAATCACCACTAAATCTCAGCTTTCCTGATGGAGGTTAATTTTGCTGTTTTGCTTCTGATTGGAACTTAATTATTTGTTAATTTCTAGGTTTTAAACACAGTGACCTTTGTTTTAGAAATGCTCTGCAGAAGAACCACACTAGGCAAGCACCTTTGGGTTGCTCCCTCCAAATTCCTGGTCTAAGGTTTCCTAACAGTCCAGGAAGAGATGGTCCTAGGCTTCGAATCACACTGATTGTGGGAAAATGTGAACACTGACACAAATCCCAGAGAAAAGATGAAAAGTCTCTCAACTGACTTCAGTAGGCTTGGTAAATTCTCTGGGATTACTCATTCTAGCAAATACGGTGTGGCTTCCTATCTGAATTCTGTGCTTTTATTTCAGAAAACCTCAGAAACTTGGGTTTCAGCAGTGACTGGTCTATCATCTGTTAATAGGGAATTCTCAGTGTGCTGCTGAAGGCTGAGCCACATCTGTAACATTTGTCTCATATTCACCATTAAGAGAAATTTCAGCTAGACTTGGAGCCAAATAATTCAGTGGCTTTGTCAACATCTATTACTCAAGTGTAGGAAGATGAAACAAATTCATTTTGATTAGGTCAATCTGAAGGAATATTTCTATGCCCCATTTAATAGTGTATTTCTTCTATAATGTAGAATAAATAGTTCGAGTCTTTTCCTAGAGCATTTTGCAGAGGAGAGCTTAAACTAGGTACAAGTTAATGGTCTGATTGCGGGCATGGAATTCCAAATTGGCCACAAAATTTTATTTTATATGCAGATGTCACAGGGGGGAAGGGGAGCTCTCCAGAAAAAAAAAAAAAAAAAAAAAAAAATTGTGAGTTACTTTAGAAAATGTGTTCCAAATACACCTGCAGGCCTTTATTAATATGAATGGCATAGGAAAACATTCACACTTACACATATACCCACCATTAAGACTTTTGCACAAAAAGCCTGAGTGCTCAGTTCCAAAAGGAAAAACAAGAACTTTAATTGATTATGACTTGTGGTGCTATTTTAGCCAAAGGCAAAGTTGTACTTGGGCAGGAAACAGATTGCACAAAACCATGCTTTTTTCCAAGCTGATCACATGTTACAATCAGGAAATTCACTTGGTATTTGTTAAGAAATGCTACAGTTTCCATGGATCTCCAGAGGAAGGCTAAGTCAAAAAGCAGTGATGCCCTGCTTATGCAGACAGTCCTCTCCCTCAGCAACTTCTTCCTCACTGTCTCTTTTACAAATCATGTTCTACAAAATGTTAAACAACTTTATGTAAGTGTGTGTCCGTATTAAAAAAACAAGCAAACTTTGTAAAAAAGGAACAAGAAAACAGAAAACAAATTATTTTGCCTTATTAGTATAAAACTGAAAATTACTTTTAAAAGGTCAGATTGCATTAAGTAAGAAATGTTTCTTACAAAATAAATCTAATTTTAATTTCCATCCAGATGAAATATGATTTATAAAAGTGAAATTCTGTTGCTACAGACCCGCCTGGTATTGCAGGCAATCCGCCTTCACTTACAGCAAGGCAACGTGTTGGCTTCTTCTCTTACACTAGTTCTATGTTGCTCTGACCCCACTAGACTTGCAGGTATAAATAACATTTTACAGCTGTGTGAGTACAGCTGACATTCATTGAAGCCAGTGGAAGCAGAGCAAACTTGAACTTGCAGCACAGATTAGAATTTCAAAGCAAAATCCTTTCTGGTGTCCTTTTATAGTGGGCTAACTCCTTGCAGTAATTCACCTTTTTGCTCTTTAGGACTGAGTCCATCATGGATGATCCCTCATGTCTGTAACTTCAGACCCTGTGAGACGCAGTGTAGACCTGGCTCCAGCCACATCTAACTCATTCACACACCTGCCCGTTGAACAGTAAAAGAGTGTGAGCAGGAACATACCGTCTTTATTTTACATGACACATTCCTAGGGTCCATGGTGTCTAAAGAGTTATCTGTGCAGAGACACAAGAGTTTAATGAGTTTCAGAAGGAAGGAGAATTTATTTTAGGTGCATTAACACTGTTTTATGAATAAAGTAGTTAGAAAAGCCAATGCAAACAGTGTGTGATGCTTTTATAAATCTAGTCTGTAATTGTTAACATATGAAGCACACTTATTTTACTGCAACTTGAATTGCACAGTAAAAGCTTGATTCATGAAGGCATTATGCAATAATTAAGTGGGTTTTCTGTGAACTTAACCAATAAAAAAGTGCAGAAAGGACATGTCTGGAAGTTTCACTGATCACTAAAAGTGCAGAAGTCATCAACACACAGGTGTTCCTATGGTATCAGCCAGTGGCTGCTTGCAGCGGGGAAGGTGGAAGAAGTGTTTTAGACATAATCTTACACATTGCTACATGTAGTTATGGTGCTCTAGGCAAATTAGGGCAAATGTTTTAAGTATCAGGCTTTGCCCTGAAATATTAATGTGAGAAAGGGATTTCATGGCATCAGCCTTCTTCCATCACTTCATGTATATATAAATATATTGTCTTAATCAAAAAGTATCTTTTGGTATGTTGACCACAATATCTTACATAGGTGTCAGAAGCACTAAAATATAACAGAAATATCTACATCATGTCAAGCTTGGATTTTTTTTTCTAAGAAATAACTAACCCCAATATTGCTAGCTCTGTATTTCTGTTAAGCGACTTAATCAAAGATCCAATTCTGGCTCTGTAACTAAAAGAAACTTCAAATAATTGTACTTGTGGGTCAGGAGCAGGGGAGATATGTTAAACCACCTTATGCTTCTCTGGATCCACAAGATAAAGTAAATCTCATCATAATTCATTTAGTCATAAATTAGTTGTCTCCTTGTATCTGCTGAAGGGATGCCACTTGTTGCTCAGTACGTTAGACTGCGCAACTACTAATCCAAACCTGGTCATAAAACTGACTTATTGTCTCTCTTGTATAAACTAAATCTGTTTTTGAGAGTTAAAAAAAAAAAAAAAAGGAAGCAAAAGCCTATTTGTCCTGACAGTCACAGATGCAGAGGGTAAGGCTCATGCTCTGGATGTGGGATTCATTAGGCTCCACTTGTACCAGTTCACCACGGTCCTGCTGTCTCATGTGCTGGGCTCATCATCCTGTAATATCTCCCCGGCTCTGGACTGTGCTGGTCACACAAGATCAGAGGGTGGAAGGGACTGCAGGACCATGTGTCATCATGCTAGGCCCAGTGGCCAGTGGACTAGGACAAGTAGTTTAGAAAAAAAGGAGTGTAAGCCTTCTGAATGGCTCCAGAGAGAGGCAATAAAAATCCAGGCCACTGATTTTCTTGGTCCTTTTGCGAGACCTTTCTGAATGCATTATTGTCGTCATTCATTCTTCTGCTAACTGCATGGGATTTATCAGGACACCACATCACACATACTGGGTCTGCTGCCAGGGTGCTTACTCTGGGCATAATCTCAGCTATTGTCTGATTGCTAGTTAAGAAATGGATATCAATAGTATAATTGCTGACCATAACATGCTGCTGCCCTCCATGTACATCTCTCCTACAAGAAGTGATGTAGCTAGTTAAAAAATAGTGTATCCCAAGATGTTGGAGGCATTAGCACATATAAGGAGAGGAGCAAATTATGAAAAATTGTCCCAGAACAGATTCATATTGAATATTAGATATGTGGAGCAGGACTTACGAAAGTAAGCGTGTAACTGCATTTCTGCCCATCAAAGCTCTGCATCCAGCAGCTCCTGCCCCTGGCTTTCACAACATCCTCGCTCCATACCCTCACAGCTGGTACCTGACCTAAAGGAACCCCTTGCACTTGTTGCCTAAATCCTCTGCATGCCCACACTTTTCTTGCTGGGTACATGAGGAGCAGTCGAAATCTTTTCCATAAGGAAGCCCCATGGAATTCACAGACCGAGCATCCTTTGGCCTGTCTTGCTTGGCATCCCTGGCCTCTTTTGAGCATGGGAAGGGCCTGAGGCAGAATTATAATTCCTAGTGCTGCCAGTCTCAAGGACCCCTCATTAATGCCAAATCTATTTAAACTACTTTTCAAAACTGAACCACTTTAATGGTTTTGAAGGTACTCTCCATGTCACTCATTAGCCATAGCTCTGAAAGCAATTGTGAAACATACTAGCTAAAATTTATCAAACTCTCCTGTGACCTGCCATGCTTTCTCACAGGGTGTATTTCAAAGTAATTTTTCCTGTTGATTGATGACATCAGAGTCAAAGAGAGGCCCCCACAGAGCAAAACACAGGGTCCCTGTTCCTCTCGCCACCTCTGGTTACAGGAAATACAGGACCACAAACGCTCTGCCCCTCCTTGTCAGCAGTCCCCACCATCCCCAGCAGCAGACCAGGTGACCTGTGGCTGTCTCTAGCTCAGCCTTGAAAAATTCCTCAGGTGGAGAATCTGCAGCCTCTCTGAGTAATGACTTCTAGCACTGTGCTACTCTATTAGAAAATAAATTTCTCTTAAAATATGATCTGAACAAAAGATTTATTTTTTCTTCTACTGAATAACTGAAAATACCTTCAGAAAATCTGATCTCAGCACTGTGTGCCTACAACATTTTTCAAGATTTACCGTGTTTCCCCCCTGCCTAAGATGCTCTTCCCACACAATTTCTAGTGAGTATATAAGAATGGGGGTGTATGAAGGCACTAAAGAATGATATATGATATGTCACATTTAAAACAATCAGTTGAACTCCTTAGCCTCACCTGTCTGTCTTTATCACACTCTCCCCTCTTCATTCTCTTCTCCCTGCTAATGCAGCTGAGGAATCGCCTTTGGTCCTGCCTACACTTTCACCTCAGTAGTTACTGTGTAAAACTCCTTGGAGCTCCTGCATCTAAAACCACCTTCCAGTATTCCTCCACTTCAACCTAATTCAGCCTTGACTATGAGTAAATATCTTCTCAGTTGCCATTACTTTGTAATTTCTTTTTTCTTCTGCATTTATTTATTGCTAAATGAACAGTGCCTCTTAACTCTGCAAAAGCATTTTGGGATGCAGGAGGTATGAAAGCTGTGATTCCACACAGAATGATACCTTCAGGCTGATACGTTCTTGAAATTTCTGTCCTTGGTTCAGAAATATCAGAGACATCAGGTATAACTATTCTATTTCTAATGGAAGGCCACCTGCCATGTGAAACAGTCATAAGAAATTTATCAGAGGTGCTTTTCACAACTTTTTTAGTCAGATGGAGGTAACATGAACCCATTTGGAGATTCTTATGTGAAGTGCCCAGGGCAGCACATATTTTCCCTTCATTACGTACAAGTAGCTCCTAGTGATGCTGATGGAAATTACAGGTGTGTGCACCTAGAGGAGAGCATAGATCTGTACTGTGCAAATTACTTCAGAAAGCAAACTCAGTTTATGGACATGGACTGCGCAGAGCTAAGCGGCAGTATATTTCAAGCAATATTCCCTGCATACCATGTAGTAAAGGGAAGAGGGGGCTGGGGAGCGAGGGAGGGTAGAGATCTGGATTTCATAACTACTTTTAATAACAACCATGGAGGATAAAACCTGCAGAGTTTTGACTAGCTTCAAAATCACTTCTCACCTCTGGTTCTGAAATCTCCGGGCCAATTTATTTGTTTACTTGAGAGTACTCAAGTCTTATTCTCCATCATTATTTGCTTGCTAGTAAAGAACCAAAAAGAACAGCAGTCCAAAGGTAACCACACAACTAAATCACTTCCAGATTGCAAGTCACACTCTGATGGTGAAAGCAGACTTTACAGTTTCAGTGTGGCAGGTAATATATGGCAGTCGCCCAGTTCCTATTAGGTTTTTGTAACAGTATATACACATACTCTTTTTTTTTTTTTTTTTTTTTTTTTTTTTAGCTGGATTAGGGTTGGCTAATAGCACATACATGCAATGTTTAGCTCGAAAATCTCACCCTAAAAGAAATTCTAAAGCTTCTATTATCCCTAACCCTCCACACACGGAAATCATATTACCAATTTTTGTTGTGGCATTAAGTGTGGAGCAGTTTGAATAGCCAGCCTTAGGAGCATAAAGGCTAAATGTGCTCCCTCTATATGCATGCTTGTGATGCCATCTTTTAATACATGACCACTTCATGCCTTTCCCACAGGATCCCTGCCTCATTCACTGCTCAGGATGGGTGGCATTCATTTATTGAAAAGCCATCCAATATTTTTCTTTCTCCATGTGTTTCACATGTGGCCTAAACCCCTATTTACCACAGACCAGTAGATCTTGATCTGAAGAAAGAGTTTTTAATTTAATTTGGGAAGTTTCCCATGGTGTCAATGACTGTAGTATCTAAGCAGTTCACAAATGTGTATTTATTTTCAGATCGTGCCTATGATTATCATCCCCATTTTACAGCTGGAAAACAGAAGAACAGAGAGGTGCAGTGATTTTGGGTGCCCAGTTTAAGACTTCAGGACCTAATTTGTCAGGGTACTTACCATTAGGTAATCCTTCAGATGTTCAGAGCAGAGATCCCATTGAGTCCTGCTGCAGCTGTGAGCACTCAGCACTTCTCCAAATCAGACCCTGGAATCTCAAGTCAGGTATCTGAATAACTGGGAACATGCAATTAGTGACTATGTGTGTAAAATTTGATGTAAAAACTTACTGATGTTATGTAAGAGGCACAAGCAGGGAGGGATGCATCCAGTTCTTCAGACTGGCATTCGATAGCTTTAAGCAAGATAGTCATCATTGTTTTCCCCAACACCTCAACTGTATTCAAAACACACCATTCGACCTGAAACAAATCAAAAGAGGGCTGAGCACCTCTCCTCACACAATCGTAACTCATCTTTAGCAGGACCAGGGCTGAGCACAGGCTGATACATCTTCTGTGGGAAAAAGAGTATGGCTTCCTCTTTTCCCAATGCTTGGGTGTAAAAGGGGAAAGAAATGCAGATAACTTCAGCTCTGGCTCTTTCCAACTTCTGTGTGTTTGCTTTGGCAGCTCACAGAGTTCTTTTAAGAGAGCGTTTGTAGGTAATTTCCTAGGTTCTTAATGAAGCAAAGTGGAAAAACAAAAATTATATTATGTGGCATCATATTAACGCCTCTATGCCTCACACTATTTGAGTCAGCTCTTAGCTTCTCCATATGGACTTCTGCCCTCTGAGTTAACAGACTAATTTGTAGCAATAGCAAGTTGCCAACTTCTCTGCAAACCAGAGGATACTTTTGCTAGGGGCTGAGACCAGAGTAGTGCCATGACCCAGGGTCCTCATGGTCCGTTCCTCGCCATGGAACTACTTAGTGAAGGGGCTGTAGTTTCTAATAAAAATTTTCCTCCTCTAGCTCTTCTTACTCCTCTCTAACCATCTGTATCCCAGTCCTGTTCCTTCCTCATGTCTGGCTCCTTGTTTCCAGTCACTGCCTTCTCTCTTAGCCAGTTGCTCTTCCTGTTTCCCAGCCAGTCCCAATGGCTCATCCTTCCTCTCTTGTCTGCCTCTTACTTGCAGGCCCCAGTCTCTCCCATACAGATTCCAAGTCCTGATCCCCCTGGGTCCCCAGACCCAGATTTCCACCTCCTGAATGCAGCCTCTTGGCTCCAGGTTTTTTGCCCACATGTTTAATTTCAAAGCCTTATCCCCATTTCCTCACACAGCTGCTTTCCAGTCACGTTTGATACCTGGTCTGTATTTCTCTCTCATCATCCTCTTCTGCTTTTATCCTCCTGAAGCCACAGAGCCTCCAAAGAAGTGCTGAAGTAAAAAACCTTCCTCTGGGATAAAACCACCTGTCATCATCCAGCATATTTCCCCTCCTTACTGCAGCTACTTCTTTTTTTTTTTTTTTAATTACATCCCTTCAGGAGGGTCCACTTACATTTTTATCATAAATAAATGAGGCATTTTTTACCCTTATAGCTGTGCTGTTCTTTTCGGAAGCAGTCTGTCAAATTAATGTGACTCAACCCTGTAGAAGTTAGCAATCACTTTTCTAGGGAATATATTTCCTCTGGCTGGGTAAATGCTTATGTATGTAGTGTTAATGTTGATGCTGCGCTTCAGTCTTGTGTGGCTTTTTACGGGGCTTTCAGCAGGGGTTTGCAGGAGAGGGCTAAGAGGAGGGGTCACCACCTGGATTTCTTTTTGAGCTACCTCTGAAGAACACAGAACAGATACTCCTGCAAGGGTCTGCCAAGCCAGACATTGCTGAGAAAAGAAATAGAAAGAAGGAGATGGAGGGAAAGCCCATGCTGCTGCTTATGGGGTTCAACTGTTAAAAGTAATGCTTTAAAGTTTGGCTATGGTAAAAAGCTTTTATCTTTAACACAAAAAGTAAGTAAAAATTAATTAATTAATTAATTAATATATCCAGAGACACTGATACAGGTGCAGTCAGAGCCAGCCACTGAAACACACACATCCTTATAAATCATGTATGTTTTAAATCTGCAGGTTTTGCTTGATTGGGTGTTATTGACAGTAATAGGAGTGTTGTCTGCAAAAGGAGTGCCATGTCAAGTCCCTCAGCAGAAGCAGAAGCAGAATCAGGCTATTGGGTTTGGAAGGATTTTGAAGAATCTTTTCTTACAGATTTAATAATTACAAATGTGATTTAAACTGAGGAGAAGAGGAAGGGATATCCCACACTGCCTGATGCCTTATAATCTCTGTGCTTCCAAGTTTAGTCCATCAGCCCTTGAAGTCAGGAGAAGATTTGCACTCAACGGAGACAGGCTTTGATTACATCTTCATGTCAGTCCTTCAGTTTGGTCTGTACTGAGCAATGGACAGGGTGAAATACTGGACATGAGTAAAATTTGTCTCTGTAGTTTTCCTATCACAAGCACAGGGAAAGCCCAGGGCTGTGGTGGTGTAAAAATCCTCTTTTTTAAAATGGTATACTATGTGTGTGGTTCTCACCCTTATAGACATGTACCTTCATAAATAAAGTCAAATATTAAAAAAAAAAAAAAAAAAAAAAGCTGGCAAGGTAATTAGTCAACCAAATGTTCCAGAACTGTCATAAGGAGGAAGAAATAGTGATCTCAAGTTACTTCAGCCCACCGTCAATATCAGCTTGGAGTGTGAGTACGAAGCTAAACTATTTCATATGCTCCACACATGAAAATGGAGATGGAAAGTGATGAGCTCTTTATATGCCCCTTTCCAAATAAATTTGGAGAAGAGCTTAGGAGGCTAAGCAGGTCCCAAATGGTTTCTGCTGCTGAAATAGCCTATTGATGCTTTATTTTTCCCTTTAGATTTTCCACTACATTAAACATTTTAAACCAGCAAATATTTCTTTTTAAAGGGGAATGGAATGAAAAAATGTCTTACATGATTTATTACAAATTCAGAGGGAAATACTCCCCTTGTAAATAGTTCTAAAAAAAATTAGCATCATCCATTTAGATGTTGACATGCTTAATATTAAAGGGTCATATTGTACCAAAGGTCTTTAAGAACTTCCCATTCAAAGCTGTTGATTTCAGTGAGAAGTGATTGAAGTAGGGCTTCTGCTTTCTGATAGCTGATCTCTCTCTGGGCTTAGTTCTGTGATTGTCAGTGCAACTTACACCTAAATCTTATTTTTTGTGGGTCAAATTAGTTCACTCTCTGTTTCATCCTACAGGGTCCCATGCCACAGCCACCCTTGCACTGCAGACACCTGGGCTGAAACCTCACCAAACATATACTGATATCTTGGGGACACATGGGTGTTGCAGCATTGAGGGGGTGAGGTTAGAAGTCTGAAGCCTGGCAAGGTCTAACCTGGTCCTTACCTCGTCGTTGGCACACGCTTTTCCTCCTAGGGCTTTGTGCTCAGATATTTGCATCAGCAAGGACAGGTATGCACAAAGCCAGGTCAAATCATGTTATCAGGTGTGTCTGTCACAGCCTCCCAAAAGGTTCTTCACACTCACAGCCCAGTCTTCCTCTGACAGCTCACGCAGACAGTGAATGCCAGCCGTTGCAGAGGTGACCATGGCTCCTGGCCGCCTCTCCACACAAGCTAGCCCAGCAGCCTTCCCAAAGGGGCAGAGCGATGCACATTTCCCAAGCTCCAGGGTGCCCAGGTGTTAAATATTGAACCCATCAAAATGTGTAGAGCACCTCTTATCATAAGCACAGACTAGGTTTCCACTGGAAAAAAAAAAAACCATGCTATTTTGATTGGTTTATGTTTTATTTATATATTTATTATTCTAAAGTTCATATTTATTCAGGGATTTTTTTTACCATTAAACTCAGTGTTCTGGAAAAAAAATGCTTCATTTATAGAAAATATTCAGTCCCTTTTCTGTCTTTCTGTTATTATTCAATATGAAAAGGATATTGTAAGTGCATATTCAGCTGAATATGCGGTTTGGCAGCAAAAGGCTATTCAGCTGCCCTGCTTCTACCTCAGAGTTTATTCAGGTCATAAAAGAGACATATAAGCATTTGAGTTAAGATTTATAGCTACATTAACTGTATCAGAAGCTTTCTGTACTTAATATAAAACACACTCTAGCAGTTCAACATTGCTTTATTCCACAATACAGTCAATATTAGATGTGTTACCTCCTGTAATTGCTGACATTAATAGCCTCAGGAATAATAGAAAGTGAGTGAAATGTCAACGTGGTAGATGTAAATGGGACATTACAGTACATGTCATTTTGAAATATCATATGAGTAATGAAATTAGTACTTAATACTTTTGTATTTAGTAATTAAGCAATAACCCAACAAAACAAAGGATGTCCTTACTATAACACAGCATGGGTCAGATTTTGTTATAAAACTAATAAAGATCTTGCCATAAGAATTTAATTAAATTCCATGGAAGAATCAACCGAGACCTAACTGAGCAGAAGAGAAGCTCTTGCAGACAGTTTTCAGGAGAAAGATGGAGCCAGGATTTGCACAGCTCCCTCCAACAACTCACAGTGACTCTTGCAAGGCTTTAACCTGCATTGCATGGAACAATGTTCTTCTGGAAAGGAGGTTGAAGTCACCAGCAACTCAGGCAGGAAATATTATGTGTATGTCTTCAAGCAGCTAATTTGGAAATGCTATTTTTACCCCACCTCCCTCAAATTATAATTTTATAAGACATCTATTTTAGAAGTTCCTCTTTCCTTCACCATTCATTCTATTGCAAATAGAGATTCGTTCTAAGCCTCTGCACAGAAGTAGCCCACTGTTCCTTCCCAAAGGTCTTGCAAGACTGGAAAAGCGTAAGACTGGGGTTTCTTAAGCAAATAGTATCTCCAGAATGGCACACTGTTTGAAATGTTTAAGATGAGGAATATGTCTGTAATGCATATTTTTCTCTGCAGTCCTTTTCTTTTTCATCTGTGTATCGATTAAGCAAACGTTATCCAAATGTACACAGTCAACATATTAGTATTCAGATGATTCTATTTTAGCTTGATGTGAATTGCCTGTTAAGGTTAACAAAGAGGAAAAGAGAACCCACTTTTACCTATAATTCTGATCTATTTTGAGATGTGCTCAATAATAGCACAAATATTTCTTTAAAAACAGACTCAAAGAGCCAAATATGTGACTTTTTCCACTTGTGCAAGAAACTTTATGCCTTTATGCACATTGGAAGTGTGCAAAAGAGATATTAGTTTTTTGTTCTCTTACGTCTTTATTAGCCTAACTTGGACCTCTAACACAGTACAGAATTGAAAATTAAGCACTTCAGTGATTTTGAACAGTTCAGCTGTAGTTCCTATGACAGAGAAATGCAGAACGATGCTGGTGAAGAATCCACTGGACTTTCCATGTCCCTTATGGTGGGTGGAAGTGACACAGCAAGGGCTCCTGACACTGATATCTGTTGGTCCTCTGTAGGGTCAGCTACCCACACAGGATCAATTCCTAGCTCATACAAGTCAATGACCCTTTACCGCCACTGTGATTCAGTCCAACCACACACTTTTCCCTCCCCTCTCTGAAGAGTATAGCATGTGCCTTGAGGCTCTCAGCCACTGGAAGATGTTGGTTTGTGGCTTGCAAGGCTAGAGACACTGGCAGCTGTACTTCTAGTACATGGTATTGCCACTCACGAGACTTGAGCCTTCAGGATTTTACTGGCTGGGAAAAGTCATTACTCTTGCCTGATGAAAAATTTCTGAACAGAAGTGGGAGGAAGTTCTGGACCTTTAGTCCTGCACCTAGAAGTAGGTATGCAGCATTACCCACCTCAAGGGCACACCACAGTCCAAGAGGTAAAACAGGAGGCTGAGCTGTAGCTGTCTTCTCCAAGGACAAGCCCACAGGGGTTTTCGGACTTCCTGAAGGAACATGGCAGTGACAATAACCCCAGAGATCTCCCTCCCAAAGGCAGTCTGCCCCACTACTCACCTTTCTTTTCCTATATTTTCCAGCCTGGAGCAGGGTGGCTCTGTGCCATTTTCAGTACCTTAAAGATACAGTTGTGCTTTCTGCAGGGATGAACAACTGCAGAACCCAAGTAACTGCAGAACTCCCACTCCTGACTCCCCGTAGCATTATTACTGCTTATTGTTTCTGCTGCAGGTGAAGCAGCAGGCAGGATAATATCCACTTGTGCTCACTGTTGTACAAAGCCTACAGGAAGACATAGAAACATTTTATAAAATGCTGTGGTCATACGTAAAGTGTGTACACGATGTGGTAGTTATAGTTACTATCCTCTTGGTGGCAGAATGAAGTCTAAGAAAATAACATCCTGAGAAATCAAAGGACCACAGGAACTTGAGTCAATTTTACCTTCTGATCTATTAGAAAAGTCTTTCTTAAAAAGATAAATGGCAACAGCAAGAATGCTGCCCTGGGAGCAGTTCTGATGTATACTGATCGCAAACAGCTCTGCACATTCATTACATATGGTATGGCTCCTCCTAGTGAAACCCTGCACAAACAGTTAAGATCTAATTCTCCTCCCAGTATTTCCACCACCTCTTGAACTGCAGTTACTTAAGGGAGGAGGGGGGAAAAAAGGATTATTTGCAGTTTTACTTCATAAACAAACTTCTGCCTTCAGATGTCTGAGTTTGGCTGCTGCTAGCTTCTGTGGCTCCTTTGCATGTGTATGTTTGCAAGTTACCATTTGTGCCATCATAAATCAAAGAACTGTCTCAGGGAACTCTAGAGTGAAAGCATAAGCTGCTAGAGTTGGAGCTAACAAGGCAATTGTCATCTGCTATAGAGTACAAAGCCTCTTTTGTACCTTCTGGTAGCTCCTACTCTCTCCTGAAAGCAGAGCAGGTGAATCATAAGGCAGAACTTGGCTCTGTGGCTTCTAAAATATTGCACTTTGCAGTCATATGGCAAAAATAAATCTTTTATCTGAGTTACTTAACCTGTTTATCACCATAGCTGCATATTTCATTCAGTTAGTAAATATCATTTTTGCAGTTAGTTAACCGGTTTTGAGGTAATGATAACTTAATATTTTAGTCATAAATAAATGCCAGCAGCAAAAGTAGAAAATGAGGTACAGGGAGACAAAAATCCTCATTGTCAGTGAGGTTAAAAGTGAAAGTGAACAAACAAAGGATTTAATAGAATTGTGAAGAATTCATACCTTAGAAATTCCTGCAACTTTCTGGTCTGGAAAATTTTGAAAGTTTGGGTTCATTACAGGAGATGAAAAGAGTTTCACCTTTGAAAGGAGGTGATTAAAATAAGCTTTAAAACATTCCCCCCAAAGTCTGTAGGAGACATTGACAAATAGAATCTGTTTGTAGGAAAAAAAAAAAAATCCCCAAGCAAAACAAAAGTACAACTAATCTATTTGTCTGTCCAGTTAAAGGACCTGTCCTGCCTGGGCTAAACAGTACCCAAGTGAGTGAGTAAAAGGCAGTATACTCCTACCCCAGAGTCAGTGTTCTGTAGAGGTACAAAGTAAATTGAACATCCTTAATAAGCTCCCTCATGGTTTGCGCAGTCCTCTTCCACGTGCTACACTTGGGTGCCTTTGGTACCAGCGGTGACATGGAAAACAAGATGTTTGGGATGGAGAGGTGCTGAAGTTTTGAAAAAATGGACAGAATTTCTTACACACGGGATATTTTTTATAGCAAAAACTTACTCTTGTCCTGAAGCCGGGATACAGCTCTGTGACCAGCTCTCTCTTGTCTCTGAAATCAGACAACATATCTTTCCACAACTACTAAGTTGGAAGCTGCAAAAAATGGGCTGTTGGCACAATGCTCACACAACAAGAATCTAAAGCTCATGACAGTCCTACTGAGCTGCAATACTTACCACTGGCACAGAGATCAGGATTACACCAGTTGGCTCCTCTATTAATGTTTCCGGAACAATTCCTGAAATAATTGATAAATTAAAACCTGAGTTAGAGCTGAGTGACATTTAGACCCCAAAGACTTCCCTGCATCCTTGTTTGACTCTGAGTCTTGTCACTGTCATTTCATTGCATTACCTGTGATGGATGCAAAGCTCCGATTGATGAACGGTTGTTCTTCCCTTACAATAAGGTACGAATCTGTTATGGAAATCCAGCTGGTTATTTCTAGACTTTCCTGAAATGACTCTCTAAACACAGCTGCCTTACAGTCACGGTAAACATTCTTCACAAAGGCCAGTTTGCTCTGCAGGCCCCAAGGAATGTGACAGCTTGATACCTGGATAAGCCTGGGCTCAGTTTCTGTTTCTACAGAAAAGCTGGAGTCTGTAGTGTATGTTGGTAAACAAACCCTGGAGCCATTACTTGATAGGGTTCATACACTGTTACTCAGCACCTTGTAATAAGGAGCTGGATGTGACCAAAATGGAAGACAACAGAAAATCAGAAAAGTATTTCAGAAATATCTGGGAGGGATAATTGTGCACAGAGCAAGCTGCTGCTGAGGAGCTACGCTCAGTTACTCAGCTGTTACACGTGGCCTGACTTGGCTCACCTTGCACCACGCTGAGGCACGCAAGTAATTGCAGCTTCTAATGGGCACGAGACCTTTTCCCCAATGTTCACATATAGCTCTCACAGACTTCTGCACAGAAATGGAAGGAAAAGTAGGAGGGAGGGGAAGAGAGCAGGATACTGAGCCAAGAGCTGTAATCCACTCTCTTTATCAAATATAGAGACTTTTTGTCTAGAAGATTAAGTAATTTTAAATTTTGCTTTCTAAAAGCTAAGGATAGGTAATGTTAGTAGCAGCATAAACAAGAGTCAGTGCTGTTAACCACTAGATAACTTTATTTTTGAAGTGTTTAGTTCATTATTTCCTAAAAGAGTTTATGTCTTCCCAGGAGTTTGATACTAGAAAGGATATGCTATAGCTCAAGCTTTAGCTCAAGCTCTTGGAGCAAGCACTGCCTGGTGAAATTCAAACTCATGAGGACCCAGATCTCTCTGAACTTGCTGTGCCTTCTGGGAGCTTCTGTTTGCTTTTGTGATGGGGAGGCCACGTAGGGAGTGTTGGAAAGGTTGCAGGTAAAGAGCTATTATTGTTGTTGTTGTAGGACCAATTCCATCTTCATGACTAAGACTGAGTGAAACTCACTGCTGAATAAGATATTACTTGCTCTAGTGCATGATGGTGGAATTAAGCCCAGAAAGAAAACCTGGGCTTGACTGTGCAAGTGTCCAGCACCACACGTGAGCCATGCCGGGGGCGGGCAGCTTCCACTCCCCCTGGCAGCCCAGGGAAGGCTGAGATCTGCCCACGGCTGGGCACAGCAGACCACCTTGGTGGCTTTAACACACCAGTTTGTCTGAGAGGACTTATTCTTTCCACGCACTACTGTCAGCTGGAAGGGACTGTTGCTCCATAGATTAATGGAAAGGTTTTCAGGTTTGCATCCTTGCAGGCAGACAAACATAATGACCTGAAGGAAGAGGAGAAGAAATGAGAAATTTCTTAAATGCTTCAGGAGGGGTCAGATGGCTGACTGGATCTCAGGAAGGGCTACAGGACTTCTGTAGTATTGAGGGGCTGGTAAGGTAAAAAGTGGCTTCAAGGACAAAGATTGTTAGCAGAGAAGCCTTTTTTGGTTGTGAGTAACCTCATTCAAGTGCAATATTGATACCAGAGAAGGAGAGAAAGCATAAAGTTAAAACTTTAATCTTGGGACTGGTAGAGGGAAGGGGGAAAAAAGATAAACCAGCTGTCATTGAGAGCTACCCTGTTACTTGAAAGTGTATTGATCTTGTTTCCTGTCGTCTTGCATTACAGCAAATAAGGCAAGTATCATCATCACTATCAACATGGGTTTCACATTCTTTCAAGCAGTCGACACCATAAACTGGATTAATTATAATGCTTGAATTTGTATTTCCTAGCTTACTAGTTATTCTAAAAATTGTGTGACTGACTCAAATGTGCAGGGAGAGTTAGATACAAACTCTGCACTTAGCCCAAGATGAGCTTCATGCTCAGAGGGGAGACAAGGAAGGAGTGAGAGGGAGACATAATTCTTTGATATATGAATCCTCTCCAAATTATAATGCCTGCAGACTTGTCATGACCCAGCTGAAAGTCCTAGTCTCTGTCACTGTGGTGTATCATCCCAAATGCTGCAGATGAATTTAATCACACAGAGGCCTGGAGCACTTTCCATGTTGGAAACCATCGGTTTCTATGAGTGAAATGGAAGTGGAAAATTCCCAGCACAGTTAAACTCAGAGACTTTTCTCCACCCGAAGCTCTCGGCAAGCACGGGTTATTCTAACTACACACCACATCGACTTGAGGGAGGCTGCTGAGCTGCTTCTCCGCTTTCAATGAGAAGCCGCATTTGAAGCGGATGGCTAGCGGACAGAATGGGAAGGCCGGCTGTGGCTGCAGGAGCAGTACAGATCAGGCCACACTGCAGTCACTGCAAGACGATGGGGTCACCCTCCATCCCAGCCCCGGGCCTGGCCCTAGAGCCTGACTGGTGAAGCAAAGGCTGCGGCATGATGTTTTGATGAGGCAGGCAACTGGCTTTAATTCGCCAAGGAGAGGGACCTTGCGTTACCCCCCTGTTTCCTTCTCCCCTGGAGGTGCTTTCCCAAGACTTGAGGAAATAAACCCACCGCAGCTGGCAGGCACATCTGCCCTCCGGGCCGGCCGGGATCCCCCCCCCCGGCACCAAGGTCTGACCCTGAGCCCCCTCCACCCTCCCCGCTGTCAGACCCACGCACGGGGTGTTTGGAGAGGTGGCGGCTGCTCCCAGAGCCATCTCTGGTAAGCAAGACGAGGCGAGTATTGCTCCAAATCGCTCACCACTCTTAATATCAACCTGGAAGGAGACCAAAACCAGGTTTCCCTGGGAAATTAAAAGGCAGTGGACTCACAGCTCCTGCCTCCCCTCCAAGCAAATTCAGGCAGCCCCGAAGGCTGTGGGCAGAGCTGTTTCTCTTGCCGGGTGTCTCACGGTGCTCATGCAACGCGGAGCTGTTTTTCCTACTGTCCAATGTGTAGAAATATCTAGAAATAGCACATTAGCCTCTCCAGGCGAACAACACCCTGGCAGAGCGGTGGAGCGGAGCTGCCCCTCCGCCCGCCCCGACGGGGAGGGAGGGATCCCCGCAACCCGGCCGGCATCCACCGCCCCCCGCGGCGAGGATTTCGGGCTCCTGCAGAGAGAAATGGAACGAGAGAAAATATATTTCTCCCTCTCGCTCTGTCCACATCGTTTTGGTGTGTGTCCCCCGCCCCTTTCCCATCTGGCTCGAAGATTCAAGAAGATGGAAATAAGAGAGGCAGAAGTGCCTGCATTTGCTGCGTTTGCTTCTGACGCTAGAAAGGATTTAGATATATTACCGGCAGTTTATTTAGAGAGTCCCAAAGCACACCAAGAGAAAAATAAACGAGCAGAAACAAACACGTTGCGTTTAAGCACGCAGTTAGGGAGAACCAGCACAGGAGCCACCGGCGGCAAACGTTGCTCTGGTTATTCTGGCAAAGCTCCTGGGACAGGAACCGCCTCCCGCTCCCAGAAAACGTCCTGGATCGTGTAAGACACAACTACGCTGAAAACAAATGTATAAAAATATATATAGACACACACACACATATATTATATACATATATAAAAAAATACATATCTCTATATCTCTATATATGTATGTATACACAACTATATGTGGGTCGTGCTATGGGAAAGGACTGGCGCTTACCCCTGTCCTTCCCACCGGGAGAGAAAGAGGACATTTGTCTCCCCCCAACTCCCGGGCACTTGGGGCATTACCTGCTGTCCGCCTTTCCACGCCGACTCACTAATACAGATGTCCCAGCCTGTAAAGTCCTTTCCCCTCTGCTACTGAACGTGGATGTCCCGACAGCCTCATATCTGTCCCTCAGTCCAGCCAGAGAGCACCTGTATGCATGAAGCCATATACATATATATAAAGGATACCAATTTTAATGCGCACCTGCACATTAAAAAAAAAAAAAAAACACCAAACCCCAAACTAACTGGGAAATACGAGCATAAAAAGTTTATCTGACTTTTAATAAAAACATTTCTGAAAGCCAAGTTAAAGTTTGTCTTTATTGTCTAAATCCGCACCACATTCCCAGTGTAATCTTATCTCTTTTATTCTGGTTCTCAGAACAATATGCTCAGAATCGTTTGCAAATGAGAAACTATTTTATGTGTATGAGCACAGAAATATTGAAGGTAATAGGTTCAGAAGTTTTAAACCATTTTTGTTGCTGAAGAAAACATCCACAATTTTTTTGTAAAAAAGTGGCATGGTTATTAATATAGGAAGCTGGTCTTGTTAGTGTTTTGTATCTTCTATGGTGCTGCAGCTGTCAGATAAAAAATGACTGTTAATTTACAATACCAATACATAAATAATTCATCTATGATTATCTGATTCTTTTAAATGAATTTTCCATTCAGAATATCACAATTATTTGGTCTTGCAACTGTATTTAATAGGAGTAGGATTTACCATATTTTTTTTTTTCTTTTGATAGACACAATTTACTAGTGGAGCTTATAGGTTAAAAACTACAAGGTAAAAAGAGAACCTTACTCAAATCCCATGGAAACCCCCGCCTTCATCCTAATTTGTGTGCATACAAAGAATAAACAAACCCTTTAAATACTAGGAATATGTGAAGAACAACTGAATGTTGTTTGCTTTTTTTCTCTAAATGACATTTAATCTGTTACTCCTATTGTAAGTGGAGGGTGTTTGTACATAAGCGAAGAGACATACTAGGTGGCTTATACCCTGATATACAGAGACTAAGAGGCTGTTCACAGCACTTTGGAGGATATCAGAGAGACGTCGGACAAATATCTGCAGTTTCTGACAATGAACAGGAGCAGCTGGATTGAGTTTCTTAAATTGCTGAGCAGCTGCTGAGTTAATAGATATGGGCATCAATCCATGAATTTGTGTCCAGGCCCCACCTCGGCCGCTTTCCCCTGCCCAGGGACGGGCAGCAGGTCTGTGCAGCTAAAGAGTCACCCGCCTGGGTTAGGTCGGGGTTCCAGGTCTCGATCCTGGAAGTCGCAGAGATGCAGTAAAACTCGCACCGTACTGCAGGGAGCTCCTGAC
>NW_010327185.1:26776-35844 GCF_000700745.2 Antrostomus carolinensis | reverse complement strand
AAGGGCTTTTCCAGTCCAGGCCATGCTGGGACTCTGTGTTTTCAACATTACGTGAGGAAACTAGTGCTTTGTTTTATGGGTAATACTGAGATAAAGCATTTATCCTTAAACATTCCCTCACAAGCCGTTAATCTCCTGTACCGCTATTGCACACCCACCTCACAGGGAGAGGGCATCAGGCTGGTCTGAAGCACGGAGCTGGCTCCCCGCTCAGGTCACAGCGCAGGCTGCGGCTGCCTTCTCGTGTGTGAGAAGAGGCAGATCATAACAAAAGCATAGGAGTTTTACTGCCTCACAGAGTTGTTTTTTCCTCCGTGATAGGATTTAAATTATAGTTCTGCTGCACTCCTGTGGTCAAGCACCTCAGAGAGGAGAAAGGGTTTGGAGTGAGCTCCTGTGCTACAGCGCGTGCGTGATCAATCCCTGTACCGCCTGGTTGCCAAATGGTGTTGAGAGGACGTGCGAGAA
This sequence comes from Antrostomus carolinensis, assembly GCF_000700745.2. Taxonomy (NCBI): domain Eukaryota; kingdom Metazoa; phylum Chordata; class Aves; order Caprimulgiformes; family Caprimulgidae; genus Antrostomus; species Antrostomus carolinensis. Next base: position 35,376 of record NW_010327185.1, on the reverse strand, counting down.
ACAGAAGATCAGTTTTCCTCCTAAAAGGAGGGAAAATGATACTGAAGGAATAAAGTATAAAATTGACTCCTTTCCTGAGACAGATCATGCTTTGTGCAGAATCTGTCAGCTGTGATAGTGGTGTCATTGCATGTGTATCCCTTTCTCTTTCCCACCTAATTCCATGCCATACTTGCATCCCCATATTAGCATTTTGGCACTTTTAATTGCTGCTATACTGGTAGCCAATTAATTTGCCAATCTGCATTCTGCAGATGGCGATGTAGAATCACATTCTCCATCTAGTGCCGCGAGTCTTATTTCCTTGTGAAGCCGGATAGTTACAGGTTTGGGAGTCTGCTCTGTTAAGCTTGTTCTTTCTGGATACACTTAATCCTCTGCAAACCTGAACACTGTGAGAAAGGAAATGCTTCTCTAAATCATGTAAATACAATCTGAATGTTACAAATTTGAGCTCAGAACTGTACCTGAATTTCACCTGAATGTTAATTTCTTACTAACCTGTAAAAGTCTGCTCAGAAATCCTCTCTCTTCACAGAGTGCTCAGTGCTATTTCCCCCTCTCCCGCTTAAGCTGTTTCTGTTGGACTTTGTGTGAGCTCCCAGCTCCAGAGCTGGCAGCAAACAGTCTCCCTCACTACAGGGAGCTGGGTCAGCCTGGGTACGAGCTGGTCCCTGCACGTTTTTTGTGGTTGCCTTTGCATATCTGGGCGGTGAGGCAATGCCAGGCAGTTTTCTTTTTCACATTAATTTGCCATTTAATTTCAGCCACGTTCCAGGCCCTGTGATCTGTCTCCTGGCCTATTCTCTTCCTGGTGGGAAAGGCTGTATTCCTGCTCCCTCTTCCTGAGCTTCCGACTGTGATCTTACATTGTGTGTTCAATAACAAATCTCTTGGCGTCTTCAGCTCAACCTCTGAGCAGGATCTTGGCTCGTCCTTCACAATGGTTTGTCTTGGCTTCTTTGGCTTTTGACCTCATCCCTGTGAGCCTTGGTGCACACTGCATAGTTGTCATCGTGAAACACAATGCAAGCACAAGAACTAAGTTTTAAACTATCTTGGAGAAACTGAAGGACACAAAGAAGAAAGTTTGTTTGGGATTGTATCAAAACCTTATGTGCTTCCAGATCTTTCTATGCTGCTCCGTAAGAGTAGCCATAAGAGAGTCAAATTTAGCATCCTTGCAGAAATAAAAACCAAACCAAACCAAACAAAAAAACCCCCAAGTCAAAATATGCAATAGTAATGTTTAATTTTGGAAAGGGGAGCTATGCAAAACAAGGAGGTTTGTCAGAAGAAAATTCTTTAAGGGGATGTAACGCTCCTACGTAATGTGGAGATTGTTTCAAGACAGAGTATTAGAAACTCTTCCCAGGGGCAGGTCACACCAAAAGCACTGGAGGGTCTCAGCAATGGCAGTGTACTTTAAAAGAGCCGGAGAGGATACTTTAACGTTAAAAGCAGTCTTCTTGGGAAACAGAAGTGGTGTCTGAACAAAGAAAACAGGAAAAGCAATCTGTCGAGTTATATGTAGAAGTACCATGTGGCAAACAGAACGATCTCAAAGAGGAACTGGCTGAAGGCGTACGAAACTGTTCACACGCGTTAGAATTAAAAGCTGATCACCTGCCATCTTACCAGCTTCGGGAAAAAGTGTAAAAAGAAGTGATCAAGGAGAAATAAGGCTGTGACAGAAAAGGTACTGCATTTCTGTTCACTGTGGAAGATTCTCCTCCGAGCAGAGTCTTTTCTTGGGGTGAGTGTGTGTCAGAGGAACTGGAAATGTCATCGGAGTTGAAGCGTTGGAGTGACTGATGAGACATTCAGGACCAGAGCATAACATTTTTAAGGCCACCTGGTTCCATCTAGGTGGCCAGGACGCTGGTTTAACGGGTCTCTTCCAGGAGTGACCTGAAGAACTACAAAAGAGAAGCCTGGCCAGGCGGGTTGATCCAAGCTCCGGGTGCTAGAAAGCCTCAGTCAGCAGATGCAGGTGGTGTATTTGGAGAGAGTCAGCGCTGCCCTTGCAGAGGAAGGTCCGTTCTCCAGATCTTGTGAAAGATTTCTGAAGGAGTCAAAAAGCAAGTGCTTGATTTGGTCATCATAATGCACTTGAATTTTTAACAAAGGCCCTTGCCAAAGGTTCTTAAACTATTAAGCTATAAAGAGGAAAAGTTTGTTTATGGATGAGCAGTTCAGTAAAAGCTGGGAAGAATGGAGAAAGTAGCTTCCTTACCAGTGACATGACATGACATGACAGTTTGTGATCTGTCTTTTTTCCACACATTCATAAGTGATCTGAGGAGAAAAAAAAAAAATAGTAACAAGGCAATGTAATTTGTGGAAGTTATGTTATAATTTTTAATGATAATCACAAGTGAAGCTGATTGGAAAGGGTTCCTGAATTTCATGACACTGGGTAACAGAGTAAATAGAACAGCAGAGGAATTAAGTTTTGATAAATGGCAAGTAACGTGTACAGGAGAAAGAAAACAATCATAATGCATATACATGGCAGGCTCTTGGCTCTCTGATAACGTTTCCTTTATACTCATGTGTGTTAAAAAAAAGAGGGTGGGGAAAGTGACGTAAATGCTGGGAACAATTAAGGCCAATTTAGAGAATACAGGTAACTGGTGTGGCCAGGAAGGTCACAAGGATTTGGATGAAAGTAATTTCAGTGAACTATATAGGAGGATGAGATTGGGGGTTCTGAGCCTGGGGAAGAGATGGTCACCCACCCACCTGCCAACAGAAGCAGTGGGGCTTCCAGCCAGCGGGGCAGCAGCAGGAGGATGAGGATGAGGATGAGGATGAGGAGGGTGGTACCATATAGCCTCCCTTCAGGGCCAGCTGGGTGAGTCTGACACTGTTTCCACCAGCTCTGCCTGCAGTATATCAGATCCAGCCATGGGCAATGATCTAGAGCTGTATTCATTTGCTTCAATTATTCTTCTGTTAATAAGATGAGCCATAAGAAAATACTCCTGGGCTGAATTCCCTTCTGGGACTTCATTTTGTGTTTCTTGGCTGGGGTGTTGCTCTGACTCATTCCAGACTTTTTTCCTCTTTAAATAGTGGCAATACAACTGTAAAGTTAAAATTTTTAGATAGGATTAGATATAGAATAGTGGATACTGCATAAGGGATCATGATTTAATAATCTATTCAGCACTATAGAAAATTAGTGATTTTAAAAGCACATAATTAAATATTCTATGATCCTGTTTACTTCCAACTGCAGCAGAATGAAGCGGGGTTTTTTTTTCCTTTTGCCTATTTTACAAATTTGTATTTTTTGCAAATATTCTGAATACAGAACTTAAATTAGCCCAGACTTTTAGCATATACTTTAAAACCTGATTAACATACTCCATCTGTTGGTAAGCCGAGCAACTGTCCAAATGAGCAGCAGAGCCTACTGACATTTCCATGTAGATTTGTGAGACTATGGCTAAAGTCACAAGCTATTAATACCAAAATAGCACTCCAGCAGCAGAATGTGAGGGGTTTTTTGTTTTTAATATGATTGTTTCAGCTGGTGGATGAGGTAGATGCTTAAAGTACAGTCACCTTGCAAAGTGGCTGCCACCTACTTACCTTAGAGCTGTATCTATTAAGCGTTCTGGTTGCTCATTTGCAAGAATAGTAGTTAGTAAAAATAGTTAATTTCAGTTTCAGCATGTTAAATGTGTATCTGTGAGTGGTCATTTTGGAGAACACTCGAGATCTTTTTAGGGGTGAGTTATCCTACCAAGCAGTCACAGGCTGGATTTCTGTCAGCTTGAGAAAGGCATATATCACAGAAATGTGGTTGTTTGGAACCAGAATTTGAATTCTTTGGAACCTGGATGGTTTGAAACCTGTTGGTTACTGTTTCAGGGTGGAACAGCAATATATTGATTACCATTGTCTGACTGACAGCTTTGAAAACAACAGCTTTTATGGTTTGTTCACATAAAACTTTGTGAGGTTGGGGCACAGGTAAACTACATTTTAATTAAACTCAGCAGCAGTCTGTCTCAAAATGAACACTATAAATATGTATTGAAATGAGTTTATCTAGCACTGTACACTTACACAGCACGCAGCAAAAAGGGAAGACATCTCTTTGTCCTACAGCAGAACAACAAAGCGTAAAGTTTAAGCAATAATGACATATAATGATATATCCCAGGCATGCTGGTGTTTACATCAGCCGTACGCCTCACCATCTGACGCTGGTTTGGAGTCAGTGTCTACTTTCCTGCCAACTCTTTCTTCGTTTGAGATTTTATCATAACTCATTACAGCAAGAAGATGGATCAAACAATGTTTTGAGCTTTATTAATGCCATCTGTCTTGGAAGAGACTTCATCTCTTTTAAGGGTGAAATGATCTGTCTTGTCGAAATCACCAATGGCTCCCATTCTTCTGTCAGTTTTGGAAAGTTCATGTGCTACTTCCCTTGTATTGCTGCAGAGAAGGCATGGAGGAGCAGGCTGGTACTGGTACCAAGTGCATAAAAAGAAGAGCAAAAAGCCACAGAAGCTCACGTCTTCACATCCACACACATGTGTGCACCTGCACATACATATGCACATTACAAGTGTACGTTGTCAGAAAGCAATGTGTTATTAGCCAGTCAAATTCTGTGCTGCTGCTTTTTCTGCCTTATTTTTACCTAGTTTGCTGTCTTTGAACAACTGTGCAGACGCTCCTGTCATGCATCAGAGGCATCTTTTATCCTTGGAGTAACGACAAGAAGGGGAACTGCGCAGTGTGAGGTCAGACAGGCAGCCCATCAGATCAAGCTTCTCTTTTTAGCACATTCTAGGGTAGATTTACTCAGTAAAGTAGCATTTTATAGGGATGGAAGGCAACATGCAGTAGGAATTACAGCTATGGAAACCCAATCAAATACTTCCAGGAAAAAAAAAAAAAAAAGGAAAAAGAAAAGAAAAGAGAGGGAAAGCAGGAAAGAAAGCAGAAGGGTGGGGGAAGAAACTAAATGGATTGTGATCGCTGGGTCAAGATGAGGAATATTGGCAGAGGGGGACCAGGAGGCACAGAACAACTTTCTTGGCTCTGATTTTGTTTCATCTTTCCCATCACTGAAATAAAATGTAACTTTGGCTGCAGAAGACAATTAAGGCATGTTGACTTCTAAGGAGATTGTTTGCTTTTATCTGTTGAGGATAAAGATGGCACTTGGAACAACTTGAAGGTGCAATAGGATCAATACTTTTTTTTTTTTTAATAGCTGAAATGGTGTTAAGTTTATTTATAGATGTCTGAGATCTGGAAATCTTTCTGAGAATAAGGAATTTGGAGTGAGGCATCAGAATCAATCTCTGATAACATGTTGCGTTATGAAAACAAGCCAAGGAATGTCTGGGATTGACTCATCCAATGGCAGCACTTTCTGAAGAAAAACTGGTCTAAAGAGTTCACGGGTATCCAGGGAATGGTGTTTGGCTTGAAGCTGCCATCCAGGTGGGGAGCAGGAAGCACATCTGTTCGTGAGAAGCAGCTGGGGAGATTCAGCGCAGAGTTTGGCATTTTGGAAAAAGGTGTTTTCTCTCCATAGCATTTCCACATAAGAAGTTTGTTTTCTTTTTTCACAGAAGCAGTCTCAGCCATGCACACGCTCTGGGGGGCCTGTGAGAGCCCTTCAGTGACAAATGACATTTGCACCAAGGACAAAAACCACAAATGTTGGCAGGAACTCCTGTGGGAGGGAATAATTATTGAAAAGGCAAAGCGTTGATTTAGACTCCCTGACTGCAGTGTGATACCCAAGAACTGTCCGTGTGGGAGATGAAGAGTGAATGTTGTGCTGGAAATGCCTTTGTACCTGAGCTCTGGAGAGAGGGTGACTCTGGCAGCTGGGGATGGCTGCTCTGCGAGGGGAGCTCCTGGGAGCTGCAGATGGAGCTGGGCAGGCACAGAGCAGGCGCCGAGAGACAAAAATGTCCCTTTTCCCCTAGAGCAGGAGGGGCTGTGGAGAGGGGAAAGCATTGCTGCGGGTTTCTCTGAAAATAAATGAACTTCAAAGGAGCAGAGCTGCAGCCAGGTCCGTGTAGCTGCTGCTGAGGAAGGTCTGGGGTGCACTGCGGTGCCAAGGGTGGGATTTGGATCTGCCTGACGGAGCAAATCACAGGCTGCACCTCAAAACAGCCTTGTAAATCCTCCCTCGTGTGCTTGGGAAGCCTGCAGGAAAATAAAAAACCCCAAATATCCATAGATATGAGTGTAGCTGTGGCCCCTGATGAGCTGTGGAAAGCTTTTGGGGATTCCCAGCTTCCAGGGGGAAGAGGTTACGCGCACTGTGACGAGGCAGCTGCGGCTCGGCAAGAGCGAAGACAAGTATTTTAATGTAGTGGTGGTGTGGTGCTTTTGTCTGACAGTGTGGTTGTGGTTTTGCAAAACATTCATATTTAATTACAATTTTGTTTTGTTGCTGGGGAACACAAGCAGAGAAGGAAAATAGTAATTTAAATTTAACTATGCTAAACATAAGTGAGATTTCGTGGGGCAAAGAAAAGACTTCTCTAGCTTGAGGGGGTATTGCTGTGCCACATTTCAAAAGCCCTACTGCAGCCAATAAAGTTCTTGGAGCATCTTAAAAAAAAATAAAATTGTAAGCATTTTTAGAATTTATTTTAGGCAATGCAAATCCAGCCCTTGCCTCCAGGAGCCTCTGTGATTGTTCTGGAAGTCACACACAAGAACACCCACGTGCTGCTAATTGTAACTGGGTTTATTTGTGGGGATTAGAGGGAGTCCAGGGTGATACAAGTTTCAGCCCTTAAAGTTTCAAGGAAATGTGTCACAATGTATGGATTATCTCACTTTCCCCAGGTGATTATGGTCACAATATATAGTTTATATATTCCGAGGGCGGACACTCTGTATTTTTCCTCTCCAGGACAATGAAGCCCTTTCTCAGTTGGTTGCTGGAATTGCCTTCTCATAAAGACTCCATCTGCCAAATTATGCTGGTCAGAGTAGACTTAATTTAACTCTATTTTGTATGAGGTTCGAGAGGATGGTAGACAGTTCTCCATTATATCAGCATGTCTTATTCCAAAAAAACCCTTCTGTCTGGTACATTGGATTATATTGAGAAACTTCCTGATAAATGGGTGTTGGTTTCAAACAGACTGTCAGGAAACCTCTTTTTAGAAAGATTAATTTGCTAATATGGGTGCTGCTAAAGTCATTGATTTATGAGGTGGTTGGGATGGTGGCAGGTTTATGTTTGTTGTTGCCTGTACTAATTTTAATAATAGCTTGAGGCCAAGATCTTAAGGCATTTAAGCATCCCCAGCTTCATCAGGGAATCTTCTGCTCTAGACATCCAAAAACCCAACAGTTTTGTCATAGTATGTAAAAGTTCACATAACAAAATCTCACCCTGTCCCAGTTACGCACTGGTTTCACGGATGTGAACTGATGGTTTTGTTTTAACATTACATATCCCAAAACTCACGTTAAAGTAACAAGTCTAAACTCATCAGGTGCCAAGGGACTCTGCTACTGAAATTGCTTAAACAATTCAAGAACTCCTGGCCATGAACATCTGTAATATTTGAGCATGCTGCATTCAGGGGGTAACACATAAAGCTCAGTTACTTGAAATTTTATCAGTGTGTAATTTTAAATGCTGCAGATGGGTGTGTATATATATATATATATATATTTAGATGGGTATATACACTCTGTTTTATGACCCAATATAAATTTTTTCTTTCTGCTGAACACAGGATTATGTATTAGAATAAATTCTTCATTAAATCATTTACCACCTACCAAATGATATGAATGTAAATAAAGTGGGACTTGAGAATGCAGCTGAGGAAGCAGAGACCCCAGGATCTCAGAGGGCAGCTCTTCTCTGCCCGCTGCTCCCCGCGTTGTCTCTGGAACTGGTCCTGTACAGAGCACTGCTGAGTCTCTGGGAAACCTATAGGAGTGGATATATTCTGCATTTTACAGACTAAACCATTTTCTTGTTGAGCTCGAGCTGAAGTTTGTCCAGCCCGCTCCCCAGATTCCAGTTTGACAGAGGGGATCTGTGCTGTACCCTGCCAGTTTGACCCTCAGTTTTGAGTTTGGTTTTTTTTTCTCCAGCTGACAAGAGCTGGTCTAACAAGGAGCAGCTGCATCTTAGTGAGAAGATGTGACATCTTGATCTGCCGCGCTCGTTCGGTGGCGGCACAGCCCAGCACCTCAGCACTAGATGGTGCCCGGCACCAGCCGCGCGATGCGCGATGTGCAGCAGATGGATTGTGCAGGCACTGAGGCCAGGCTCTGCATCTGGGTGGGAGAGCTGTAAAACTCTGCTGCAAACAGTGTTCATCAGTTGTGGCCTAAGTACGAGGTTAAGATCAAATCAGCAATTAAGGCCAAATGCTTATTAAGGATTAAGAGATTCACTGAGAGCTCACTGGGCCGTAAGGAGCAGTACTGGAGCCTGGCTAATTCTTTTGCTTTTCCCAACTCACACACAAACGGCTGCTGCTATTTACAACTGGAAATGGCAATTCCAAGGGACGAGCTCTAAAACAGAGTGATTAGTTGTGAGCAGGTGATTACAATTCCTGCCTCCGAGTGCA